>NW_026973693.1:612500-767500 GCF_035594125.1 Scylla paramamosain | reverse complement strand
GCTGGAGCACGCACGCACGCACACACACACGCGCGCGCGCGCACACACACACACACACACACACACACACACACACACACACACACACACACACACACACACACACACAGCGAGGCAAAGGAATCGGGAGGAGATGTGTGTGTTTTTCTGACCTGAAGTATGTAGATGCTTCGTATTCATGTACAGATAAAGCCACCTCGCGAATGAGTTAAAAGATGCATTCATTTGTAATACGTATAGTGAACACACACACACACACAGATAAGAAGATTGCTTGACAACTTGCACCAGGTTAATCAGCTTCGTGACAACCTGTATCATCACTGGGGGAGGGGAGGGAAGACACCTGTAACAAACCGTTACTCTCCTCCTTCCTGCCTCTAATGAGAGCAAGTCCTGCAGGGAAGACCAAGAGTGAGGAGAGGAGAGTGAAGTGGATCAGTAGATGAGATGATAAGATAATGAGGGAGGAGGACTAGGTGATGGTGGTGGTGGTGGTGGAGGAGGTAAGAAGAAATTTCGTTATGACTATCATAGAAACTTTGTGTGTGTGTGTGTGTGTGTGTGTGTGTGTGTGTGTGTGTGTGTGTGTGTGTGTGTGTGTGTGTGTGTATGTGTGTGTGTGATCTCTGCAACCTTACATACTTTGCAAATATTTCACGCATATTTCTCATGATTCTTACTGTTACATAATCTCTCTCTCTCTCTCTCTCTCTCTCTCTCTCTCTCTCTCTCTCTCTCTCTCTCTCTCTCTCTCTCTCTCCATATCGTTCTTCAAGTTCACTCGCTGACTCGCTCACTCGCTGACTCACTCACTCGTTGGCTCTAACAAGGCCATGAGCGCTGCTTCACGACCTCTCTCCCCTGTCAGCTAACAAGCGTGAAAATCTACAGTATTGGCGAGCTCTCTTTCACTTTCATTTTCTGCGCCTCCCTCTGTAGCCCCATGAACAGCGTAGGATCAAAATTTCCATCACCTTTCATCATTTTCATCCATCTCATTGTGGGACTGAGTGATACAAAGGCAGTGGAGAAAAGGGAAGGTGTAGGAAGATTACTGATGAAGATTATGACTAGTAGAGACGTAAGGAAACACGAGGAAAGGAACATTTGAAGAGTAGAAGGAAAAAAAAATAGAGTAAAAGATGTGCGAAGGAAGAGGAGGAAAGGCAGTAGATAGGATAGGGGAGGAAGAGAAGAAAGACTGAAAAAGGAAGAAAGAGAAGAAAGAATAGATGGGAATAAGAAGAGTAGGAGGAATGAGTAGGAAAGGAGTAAAGAGACAGCAGGAAGAAGTTAGGAAAGCAGAACGCGTGAAAGAAAAGCAACCAGTAAGAGGAAGAAAGAGGAAGAGAAAGATGAGGAGGAGAAGAATGAGGAGAGGATAAGAAAATGAGGAAACCAGGAAGTGTTAGACAAGAAAATATGGAAGAACAGGAAGAAAGAGCAGGAGGAAGAAAGAAGGTAAAGAGGAGGAAGGGAGGGAAGGAAGGAGAGAGAAGAGGGTGTGAGGACCTTGTTAAGACTGTCAGCTGAGGTCAAGAGTCTAGATAGAATTACAACGCTCCCTGCCTTGTATGTATGAGTATTTTCACACTACAACGAGGTCACAGGAACCATATCGAAAAAAAAGGAGTAATTTTTCTATTTAAATTTCCCCTCGCCATTTTTTTTATCGTAATTTTTCTCTCGTTATTTTCTCGAGTACATATTTCCCCCACTGAACAGTTTTCCTTTTATTTTTTTCTTTCTGGTAATTTTCTTGGTTGTCATTTTCCTTTTAGTAATTATTTTCCTCTCTAGTCATTTTCTTCTTTAGATATTTTCCTTTGTAGACATGATTCCCTCAAGTAATTTTCCTATGTAGTGGTGTTTCCCTCTTGATATTTTCCTTTTGTACACATTTTCCCCTCTATTCATTTTTCCCTCTAATAATTTTCCCCTTTAAACATTCTCCCCTCTGGACACATTCCACTCAAGGCATTTTTTTCAACATTTTTTCCTCTGAAGTTCACAGTACGAAGAAAAACTGATATAATCAACACTTTCCATCCTGACCATCCACTGTGAACCATCCAAGTCCTTCCATCCTTCCATCAGTCATCCTGGTCCATCCCAGTTTTCTATTTTTCCATCCTTCCACCAACCATCCAAGCCATCCACTATCAACCATCCCATCCACCATTCTAGTCCATCCATCATTCCACCTATCCACTCCCTCCTTCCCACCACCAGCCACCCTCCCTCTCCGTCCCTCGCCGTCCGCTAATCACTAATTTCAGGGCATTCACGTTCCCTCAAGCAGGCAATCAGGCAAGCAGAGGCTGAGGTGAGCACTGGTCAGCGAAAAGCAAAGTTGTGCACGAATTTCATGGAGTCAGTCAGGTGAACACCGTGTGAAGGTAATGACCTTGTGATACTGTTGGTGTTATCCTTTTTTTTTCTTTTTTCTTTTTTTCTTTTTTCTTCTTTTCTCTATTCTCGTGTTCCTCTGTTTTTCATGTTCCCTTACTCCGTCTTACTTATTTTTTCTCTCTCTTTTCTTCTCTTTCTGTTTCTTGTCCTCCTCGTCCCCCTCCTCCTCTTCCTTCATTGTCAATTTCCCCTTCCTCTTCTTCTTCCTTCTCTTCGACCTTCTATTTTTAATTCTTCTCCTCCTGTTTCTCCTTTTCCTTCTCCTCTTCATCTGATCCTTTCTCTTCATTTTCATGTTCTCTTATTCATCCCTCTGGTTCACTTCTTCATTTTCTTTCTTTTTTCCAGTCTCGTAACCTTCATACTTATCACTAAACTTTCTCTTCATTTCCCTATTTTCCTCTTCAGATTTTCACTCCCACTTGTCTCCGCTGTACTTATATTTCTTTTATTCCGCTAAGTACTCCTCCTCCTCCTCCTCCTCCTCCTCAAGGCTCTGTATTAGGACCAGTACTCTTCATAATGTACATAAATGATATTGATGAAGGGATAAACTGCAAAATAAGTAAATTTGCAGACGACACCAAAATAACAAGTAGAGTTACGTCTGTGTCACAATGGCAGGAACTGCAGTGTGACCTCAATAAACTAACAAGCTGGGCAGAAAAATGGCAGATGAAATTCAATATAGAAAAGTGCAAAATTCTACATATCGGAAGCAACAATGTTCAGGCGAGATATGTAATGAATAACATGCCACTGTCAAGTGCTGATAAAGAAAAAGATCTTGGTGTCGTTGTGTCAAACGACCTAAAGCCGAGTCAACACTGCACAGAAACAGTAAAGACGGCAAATAAATTAGTAGGGTTCATTGGAAGAACCTTTGAATTTAAATCAGAAAAGGTTATACTTGCCTTATATAACTCACTGGTGCGCCCTCATCTAGAATACTGTGTACAGTTCTGGTCACCATACTACAAAAAAGACATTGAAAAACTAGAAAAGATACAGCACAGAGTCACAAAGATGATTCCAAGATTGCGCAATAAGCCGTATGAGGAACGACTGGAAGAAATAAACCTATTTAGTTTAACAAAGCGCAGGATAAGAGGAGACCTAATTGAAATGTTCAAAATTTTCAAAGGATATAGTAACATTGATGCATATAAATATTTTACCATTGATCATTCTAACCTAACAAGAAATAATGGATTCAAGATTATACCCAAACGTTTTAAATCCCACGAGGCCAAACATTTCTTCTTTAATCGTATAGTAAATATATGGAATAAACTTCCTGCCGAAATTGTGAACAGCAATACTATTGAATCATTCAAAAATAAAATAGACAAATATTTAAAAGCAAATCCCCAACAAGCTCTCTTCTTGTCCGAATAATTACTAAATTCACTATTAAACTCTTATTCAACAGACACCAATTTTAATATAACTTGTATTAACTTTCACATAGGCGTATAGAGTTCACCGTAGGGTGAATAGTAGAACTTCCTTTCATCCTTTCCTATGAAAATTTCCATGTCAGTTTTTCCATACTGCATGGTACTTTTCCCAACTATTTCCATGCCAGCGCAAGCTGGAGGGAGTGGTGGGTGGGGAGGAGCCTTCTGCTATGCTGTCCTGTCTCTCTTCACTGTAGCTAGTTAGAAGTAGTTACCAAACAGCCTTGCAAGGACCAAAAGGTCTGTTGCTGTTTGGCTTTCCTTTGTATTCCTTTGTATTCCTTTGTATTCCTCCTCCTCCTCCTCCTCCTCCTCCTCCTCCTTTATCAGTTTATGTCTTCCCAGGTCGTGTTCACCCCACGTAAGGCAGCGAAGCGTGAGAGAGGAAGGTCGAGGGGAGAGGCGCCCCCCACCCTCAGTAAACCAGCTAGCCCCTCCCTACACAATGATCATTATTGTAGCAGCCTGTGATCAAGGATTCAATCTAACCAGTGGGAGAAACACGCATGACAACTTCAGTAAGCATCTCTGTAGCCTCTGAAAATAGCCCTGGTGAGACAGAAAAAGCTTAAGAACACGAGGCTATAAGAACATTACAAAGGAAACAAGGGAAGCTGCAAGAAGCCATCAGGCCTACACGTGGCAATCTTTACAAAACACATCAATTTCCACTAATCATTCATAAATTTGTCCAATCTTTTAAAACTCCCAAATAACTCTGCACTAATGACCTGATTCCTTACTCTCTTCCATTCATCTACCTATCTATTTATGAACCAGTCTCTTCTCGTCTCTTTAAGTCAATCTTGAACCTGTCAGGAAAAAAAAAACACAGAGGACCCGAGTGGAGAATAATGAAGGTGTTTATATCCAGGTAAATAGTGACAACACCTGAGCCTCTGCAACGTGTTCATTGTCCTCTAATGAGTCTCCTGTAACACCCTGGAGTGACGTGCACCCTAACTGCCGCCACTAGGTGAGGAATGAGTGCCGCTGTATACTAGGGATCGAGTGAGGAAAGATTGACAATGTGATAAATGTGGAGGGAACTTGTGGTGGTGGTGGTGGTGGTGGAGAAGAAGAAAAAGAAGAAAAAAAAAGTAGTTGTGGTGGTGGTGGTGGAGGAGGAAGAAGAAAATCAAAAGAAAGAGAAGAAAAAAGAAATGGAAAAGGGCGGGGAGAGGAGGTGAAGGAGAAAAGAACACAAAAAAAGGAGTAACAGGAAGACAAGAACAACACCAGTAAATACAAACAATATAAAACAAAGAAACGAGGAACGAAAGGCAGGTCAAACAAGAAGGAACAAACAAACAAACAAACAAACAAAAAATTTTCCTCCACAATCCCAACTCTCACCTATAACAATAAATAAATAAATAAACAAACAACATGAAGACACAACACTCATCTCTTCCTTAAACTTTCTTTTCTTCAACCCTTTCCATCCTCCCTTCCCTCCCTCTCTCTCCCCTCTCCCCCTTCCCATCCTCCTAGTCTTTTCAATCTGCTCAGTTCAAACTCTGGTCACGTCCACCTCCCTCATCAAAAAAGTAATAAATAAAAATAAAACATATACTTACGTGCTAAAAATGAGCCTTGGAAATCAAACTAACGCTATAAATAAAGAAAACACAAATTTCTTCTCACTTTGCCAGGAATGTGGCTCAGATTTCTATCCAGAGGAACTGAAGTAGAAAAGAAAA
This sequence comes from Scylla paramamosain, assembly GCF_035594125.1. Lineage (NCBI taxonomy): Eukaryota > Metazoa > Arthropoda > Malacostraca > Decapoda > Portunidae > Scylla > Scylla paramamosain. The sequence continues at coordinate 761,922 of NW_026973693.1, read as the reverse complement.
TGTTTGCCTAAGACTCCCTAGCTTATAAAGACACGCTCTGGAATGAATCTGCCGCTACACATTAACAAAACACATCCCTTTCTATTCCATGAAACGAAGCCTTCACCTTGAACGTGGCTCAGATTATTGTCCTCAGAAGTTTGGCGAGAGAAAAATGAAATATTTCCTTAAAGACTGATAAAACTTTTCATAATGAACATGGTTTAAAATCTGCGCAGAACAATTTTGAAAACCAAATAAAACAAATAAAAAATAAATAAAATCTACATCAGAGAAGGATTTGCACTGCCACATTACAAGGCACAGATAAAGAATTCTAATCCTTCCGTAGTTTTCTGGAACGTGGTTTGAAATAGTCAAGAAGAATTAAGAAAACGAGAATACATCACTTAAACTCACTAACTTACGTAACAAAAGGAATCACATTAATATAACAAAACCCACAAATAAGTCATGTACTCGTTGGTCCTCATTTTTCAGGGAAGTGGTTGAGATTCTGTCGTGATGAAATAAAAAGACCAAAAGGCCAACGATAAAGAACTGACTCTTCCCGCCTCACACTCCAGGCACGTGGTGAAATTCTTTCTTAAAGACCTTACAAAAACAATACTTAAGTCACACACCACAAGGAATTGTATTACCAAAACAAAAGCTTCAGGTAAAGAGTACTCCTCTCCTCACTTTTATGGATAATGCTTCAAATGTCATCGCAAAAAAAAAAAAATAAATAAATAAAATAAAATAAAATAAAATAAAATAAAATAAAATAAAATAAAATAAAATATATATATATATATATATATATATATATATATATATATATATATATATATATATATATATATATATATATATATATATATATAAACGAGAAAATTGAACTTAAGACTTACTAGCGGACGTAAGAGAAGGAATCACATTAGTAGAAAAAGACTAAAGATTATGAAGGCTCCTTTCCTCACTTTTGTGAACGTAATTAAAAGCTCTCCTAAAAACTCAGAACACAAGAAAATATCAGCTTAGTACACACATACCAGATGGAATCGTATTACTTAACCAAGGTAGAAAATATGTACTGAAGACTATTAACGTTACATCACAGAACAAATCATATCACCAGAACAAAGTTTAAAGGTAAGGAAGACACAGGCCCCCCCACTCTGAAGAACGTGTTTGAAATTTCTCCCCTGCGGAATTACGAAAACGAGAAAATGTCAGTTTGAGATTATCGAACCTAGGAAACAGGAAGAATCGTAGGAGTAGAACAAAGGACAGAGATAAATAATCTTGTTTTCTCACTTTCCAAGAACATGTTTGAGATTTATGTCGTAAAGAACTTTCAAAGTGAGAAAAATATTTCGCGGAAAGCACTAAAGTTACGGCAGAAGAAATGGTATCAGTACAACAAAGGTTAGGGATACACACTATGCATCCCTCCTCACTGTTAAGGAACGTGGCTAAGATTATGTGCTGAACAATATAAATAGTGAAAATAAATATCTATTAAACATTACTATATTTACATAGCACAGGGATTCGTATTAATGGAACAAAAACTGAAGGTAAAGAATTGACTCGTATTTCCTCACTTTCCAGAAAGAAATGTTTTATAATTGTGTAGAATTAAGACACGAGAAAATATCAACTTAACACTTCCCAACCCACGAAGCAGAATGAATATCAACAGTAGAACAAAGGCTATACAAAAAGAAGACTCTGCCCTCAGTTTCCTGCGACCTGCGTGGAGTCCTGCCGTGGAGAGCTTAGAAAACGACGACTGTAAGTGGGAGGGAAATCTTTACTGGATTATATATTTTTTTATTGTTCTTTTTTTATTAGTATTATCATTTAAGAGCTCGTGCCAAGGACAACAAAAACTACAATGTTCCTTGAAGACTGTGAGTGAGAGGAAAGAGGTTCACTTTATTTTTGTATTCATGCAATAAAAAAAAAAAAACTCACTCAAGACGCCAGAGTGTGGGAGTCCATAGGCAAGTCCAACAATTTAAACCAAATGTGAAGCAAAAAGTTTTATTTTCATGAGGTTCTCTGGTCTATTCCAGTTCGTTTCGTCTCCTCATGAAGGGCGTTGGCAAACATTTCTTCCTCTCACTTTCTTAACACTAGGTGGACACTTTATTGGAAGTTAATAATTTTCCCGCACGATAGTATTCATGATCGAAGCGCCCCCGCGGTGCAGTGACCAGCGCCTCACTGCATCAATGATTCTAACTGAGTCATGACGCCGCAACATCCAGGTGAAGGTGACGAAAAAAGGAGGTTTCCACGATCGAACGTGAACCTTCAGACTGTCACACAAACCACATACCACAGAGCCTACCAGAGAGAGAGAGAGAGAGAGAGAGAGAGAGAGAGAGAGAGAGAGAGAGAGAGAGAGAGAGAGAATGAGAAGTTACATAGGTAGATAAGACAGATATATAAATAGATGGATAAAATTAGATAAACAGATGCAGATAGATAGATAGATAGAATGATATATAGATAGATAGATAGATAGATAGATAGATAGATAGATAGATAGAATGATGCAGAGAAAGAAAGACATATAGTGAATTGTTCATGTTGACAAGTAGTTGGGTATAGGAAGGGGGATACAAACTCAGGGAGGAGTTAGGATTCTTTTAATCTCTAACGTTTCGGCTGAATAGCCATCCTCAAAGAGACTGATTTACATGAGTGAAAACACACTATTTATAACAATCATACAAAATTTTCTCATTTGACATTCGTACAGAGTATTGCCATCCTGGCGTGTACCTCACCTAATTTTATTTTCCTAGTCAGGTAGCATGTGATTTACACGAGTGAAAACACACTATTTATAACAATCATACAAAATTTTCTCATTTGACATTCGTACAGAGTATTGCCACCCTGGCGTGTACCTCACCTAATTTTGTTTTCCTAGTCAGGTGGCATTACCCGCCTACGTGACGAGCCTTTACTGGGGATTTTCCTTGTACCTGACCTAAGGGCCAATCAAATGTCAAATGAAAAAATTTTGTATGATTGTTATAAATAGTGTGTTTTCACTCATGTAAATCAGTCTCTCTGAGGATGGCTATTCAGCCGAAACGTTAGAGATTAAAAGAATCCTAACTCCTCCCTGGGTTTGTATCCCCCTTCCTAAACCCAAAGACACATAGATAGATAGACAGACAGAACAAAACTGAGATAAATAGAAAAAAAATGACATTGATGAATCGGCACAAAGACAAATCAACAGATAGACAAACAGACAGACAAAAAACCAGCTAACATCCCACCCCAAGTATAACTGAGATCCCTGATATTCACTTTAAAATAAGTCAATGTAAATACCTAAAGGCCAATACTAATGCTGCTTCCTGGCCTCCTCGTGGACACACACACACACACATACACACACACACGCACACGGTAATGACTTGTGCGTGGGTCGTTACTGCTAAATTTGGGGAGTAGAGAAGCTGAGGGGTGGGTGGCATGGCAAGCAGGAGAGAGGAGGCGAGGCTAGAAAGAAAGGGTTGTGGAGGTTAGACTGAGGAGGTGAGGCAAGGGAAGGCTGGGAAGGTGAGGCTGGGGAGGCGAAGCTAGGAACAGGAAGCTGGAAAGATGGCGCTGGGGAGGTGAGACTAGGGGAGGTAAGGCTGGGGGCAGGCTAGGTTGGGGTGGGGCTGGTGGGGGTAAAGATCAACCCATGGCAACAAGGTAAGTCACTCTCAATTTAATGAGATGAACAGTGATTCTAGCAACGAGTGTTTATTCACCTCAGCTCTCTCACTCTTGACTCCCCACATGATTCCTCGTATGGATGAGTTGATGATGAAGCGGAGTGAGTTGATGTGGTGGAGGTGAAGGATGAGGTGATGAGGGAAAGGCAGTTGATGATGGTTATGAAAGTGATGGAGGAACAAACAGCGACAAGGAAGTGGAAGATAATATTGGAGTGGTAGGTGGAACGGCAGAGGATGTGGTGGTGGTCAGAAAGACTACCATGGTTAATGTTTGCGATGATTCCTGATTGCAGACTTTACGGTAAACATTCAAGAAACAAGTGTAATATACCGGGGAATGTTGTGACAGCAGCGGGATGCGTGGTGAGGGAGCAGGGACGCCTAGACAGTAGGCGCACCGCCCACTCTCGCCAACACTCAATCCTATTTTCGTGTGCCTCAGCCATTTCAAGCCTCCCATTTCAAGCACCATTCCTTTAGATTCATGGCACTGGAAACACTTACGTCCTAGATAGTCATATGAAATACAAAAAGACTGATAACTATGCAAAATTAAGAATGTTAGTTATTAATGGTCTGGCAACTGTGATTCCTCAACCGCTTGCTTCCTACTAGCCTAGCGAGGAACGACACACCAGTTTCACTAGCAGTATATGTCCAAATACACTTATTACCAAGTTAACATACCTGCTGACCACTGAAGACAAGCTATGGGAGAGTTTTGGTTCACCTAGAGCCTAAATAAGAGTCCAAGAAAACACAGAAGAATCGCTCGTACATGACAACGAAGCTGACGCCACTGACCACTGACTGACTGGCTGAAGTGAGTCGCGTGGCTTCTCTTCCTTGTCTCGAAGCCGCTCGGGACTTCGGCGGCACTGTCAAATATAAAAGAACACGGTAAAATGTACAGAATGCTTTAAAAGTTTCAAAATATGTATGAACGATTAATTTCGGTACAATATTAGTAGCAATCTACACTACAACTGCATTTTTTCATAATCTGGCACCTTTTTTATATCCTTTTCATATTGCAATGGACTCACCTTCTGCTTGTGAGGAGGAAGAGCGAGAGTACAGAACAAGGTTAGGGTATTGAGCCTGGAGGACCCGAAAACCCTTTGCAGCATCATATAACTGAACACTGGCCAGTAACACGAAATACCGAGGCCACAGTTCGGATTTGGTGTTCTATAAGTACTTTCCCTACGACAATAATGAGGGTCTTGAAGAGTGTGTCCATAATGATGCTGTAGCTAACGCCATGCATTACCATAAAAAAAAAAAAGAAAAAAGAAAAAAGAAAATAGAGAAAGAGCCAAAATTAATCATCATTGCGCTCTTATGAGAGAACCATTTTATTTCAGTAACCCGCGGTGGTTTTACTAAGTAAACATCAAACTACCTACACTTGGGAAGCTTGACTAAACGTTGTCCCCACTCTGGTGAGCATTGCTTGAACAATGATAGTGTAAATCTTTGGAAAGCTTTACTAAATATTCAGTGCCCATTTATGTGAGTATTGCTTCAAAGATTATAGTGTAAATCTCAGAAAGAAGACAAGCAGACCCTTCACCTTAGAAGCACAAACCCACACCACACAAAAAAAAAAAAATAATAATAATAATAAATAAATAAATAAATAAATGAAATAAATGAACAAATAAATAAATAAATAAATAAATAAATAAAAAGACAAAGAATCTTCATACTCATCCTTTATAACACTGCAGTCGCTTCGTTCCAGTCTCCCACACTTTCCTCCTCACGTCGTCTGGCTGAAATGAATGGAGGTGAAGGACGAGAGCTTGTGTCCTGTGGAGCGTGTCTAGTGTGCTCAATTTCCCTGACCTTTGAGCAAGTATTGGATTATTCTGACACTCACAGCGGATACTCACCTATTTACGTCCCCCGGGTTATCACGTTACGACCCAGAAAGGTTCCGCTGCGTCTGGTGGCCTCGGGTCCTCTACTGACCAGCGCGATGGGGCCACTGAGTGCTGGATGGTTTTGTCTATATATTATTTTGATGCGTTTGTACTGCAGTCACTTGTATAATGTAGCCTAAAGAGGACAAAATTAGCCTCTTATTCTCTCTTCCTCTGTTTCAAGGCGCCGCTACAAAATGATGAAAAGGCATGACAACTGTGCTTCACTAAAATGTTAAAACTAACTCAAATTGTTAAAGTCAACTCAAATTCAGATACGGTAAAATAATAATAATAATAATAATAATAATAATAATAATAATAATAATAATATATATATATATATATATATATATATATATATATATATATATATATATATATATATATATATATATATATATATATATATATATATTATGTGTATAGAATCATATATACCTCAACACGTCTAACTACCTTAATATTCGATATACATAAATCTTTATTATATATGGAAGGAACAATTATGATGAATGATAATGATGAAACTTATGACGAAGGAAAAGAAAGAAGAGAAGGAATAACTGGAAATGAAAAGATTAAAACACGACAATCATATAATGTTCCTCGTTCTCTTATACAATCATACGGCGGAATTTTTTTGTTTTTGTTTTTTCCCTATGCACACAAACTACACGGCACGCACGCACACACACACACACACACACACACACACACACACACACACACACACACACACACACACACACACCTACACTAACCCCCACCCCTCCCCCATCACACCTACACCCAGGCCCCAACGCGGACACAGCAGAAGCAAGATTTCAGAACTGCTAAAAGTGACTGAACAGCTCGTCAGAACCGTCAGGAGGAAGTTGATTTCTTCTGACTACGATTGTGAAGGTGCTGCCGAGATGAAACATCATTCTCGACGATCGGACACCGCCAGGGACGCCGAAATTGTCACACAATTGCGAGCCATGGTTGATGAAAACCCCAGCCGGTCCATGAGGTCCATTGCCAGAGAGTTGCAAGTGTCTGAGGGCACCGTAAGGAAGTGTTTGCATGAATATATCAGATACAAGTCATACAAGATGCGTAAGGCTCAACTCCTCTCCGCGAAGATGCAGGAGGACCGCTTCAAGTAGAGCAAGATGCTCAACAAACTGAAGTTCCCTCTGGAGAACAACATGCTCTGGTTCTTTTCAGACGAAAAGAACTTCTGCCAGGACCAGACCCACAACTCTCAGAACAACAGGTGGTTGGCTGTCTGTCCCAAAGATGTGCCAAGAGGCATGAAAGGCATGCAAGTTTCCTGCAACTGTCATGGTGTTTGGGGTAGTCTGCCGCGAGGGCCACGTCATGCCCCCGTTCTTCTTTCCCCAGGGGCTCAGGAGCACCGAAGTGTACATCGAAGTCCTACAGACCCATGTGAAGCCATGGATTGAGGAAGTAGCTGCTGGTAGACCCTACGTGTGGCAACAGGGCTCGGCACCATGTCACACCTCTCGAAAATCTCAGAAATGTCTCTCTGACAATTTCTTTGACTTCGTTGCCCCTGACGTGTGGCCCCCTAACTCACCTGATCTCAACTCTATGGACTATTTTGTATGGAGCGCAGTTGAACGAGGTACTAACCGCACCCCATGCAAGAGTAAGGATGATCTGATCAGTCGAATTAAGGTCGTCTTCGCCAGTCTCTGAAAGGAGGCCGTGAAGAAGGCCTGTGCCAGGTTTCCAGAGGCGTGTTGAGGACGTCATTGATGCCAAGGGAGAATTCATCGAGGAACGGGACACCAGAAGTGTGCTGATACAGAGCCGGTTTTATTTTTTGCAATAACTGCATTTGCAACAAAATTGTGACTTTTTTGTGACCCTATAAAAATGAAAAAAATACTGTACGCACCATATATATATATATATATATATATATATATATATATATATGTATATATATATATATATATATATATATATATATATATATATATATATATATATATATATAAAGATAAACTATACAGTTAAATGTTAACATAATGTATGGAGGTCTTTTCTTTCTTATAAACAAAGGAGAGAGAGAGAGAGAGAGAGAGAGAGAGAGAGAGAGAGAGAGAGAGAGAGAGAGAGAGAGAGAGAGAGAGGTCCGCTCGCCCCTTGAGTACTCCAGCCTTGCCTGGGGCGGCGCTGCGAATAAGCACCTTGCCCTCTTCGACAAGGTGCAGAGCCGTGCGGTGAGGCTGATCAAGGACAGCGGCGCCCAGCAGGAACCACGACTCGGCAGCTTCCAGCACCGTCGTGGCGTAGAAGCCTCACTGTGATGTTTAAGGTGCATCAGCAACGAGTGCCTCACCTACAAGTACTCTGGCAGGCCTCCCGGCGGGCACAGGTGGCCACCAGGGCCGTCTTCCAAGTCCCCACAGAGCTCCTGCAGCCTCATTGCAGGACGTGGCACCACCAGAGGCAGTTTGTGCAAACCTATGTCACCTGGTGGAATGCGCTACTTGCCTCGCAACCACGTCTGGCCGGCATAACTGTCCAGCAGTTCAAGGAGCTCGTGAACAACGCCTGGCTGCCGACATAAGAAAAGGAGAATGCCAACAGAGTTAGGCTTTTAGATAGGAAACACTAGATATGTTGCCTTTAGCCTGTAAAGGTGTTGTGGATTGCATATAAATGTGCATAACAGCAGACTCTGTCAAACTAAACTGTATCAAGTATAAATAAAAGAGAGAGAGAGAGAGAGAGAGAGAGAGAGAGAGAGAGAGAGAGAGAGAGAGAGAGAGAGAGAGAGAGAGAGAGAGAGAGAGAGAGAGAGAGAGAGAGAGAGAGAGAGAGAGAGAGTTTCAAGTAATGAAACAAACATTATCAAACATTATGGCCAAAAAAGGAGCAAACGTTGTATAATGTGCATAATGAAATGTTCATTAAGATATAAGGATAATGATGATTGTCATTTATAATGTAATGTCTTAATGTGTCTCTCTTCTCACACGTTGCAAGTGTCAAAGTATCTTTGACTTATATTTACCTCCTGTATATCATTTATTCACTTATTTAAAAACTTATTTACGTTCCAACATATTTTCATTTTTTCTAATATAATTATATACATATATATTAATCCTTAAGTGGGAAGAATGTTATCATTTTTATATTATTCGCTGGCCAGTCTCCTCATCGCCGAACATGGAGAAAAATCAACAAGAGATACGTAGATGTTGGTGATTGTTTTCCTTCTGTTAAATGATCGACATGAAACACTAAGCATACAAACAAGAACAAAGCGTCACACACCAATAACGGAAAATGACTAATTAAATGACATTATAACAGATTTTTTTTTCCTGTGTGTGTGTGTGTGTGTGTGTGTGTGTGTGTGTGTGTGTGTGTGTGTGTGTGTGTGTGTGTGTGTGTGTGTGTGTGTGTGTGTGTGTGTGTGTGTGTGTGTGTGTGTTGGTGAATAACTGACCGAATATACATGTATAATTAAATCAGCTAAGCACATTTCTTCAGCTAGTTATTACGTCATGTTTTCTTTAGTATCATGTCCTCATTCCATGTTACAATAACAACAATAACAACAACAAGAACAACAACAACAACAACAACAACAACAACAACAACAACAACAACAACAACAACAACAAAAACAATAACAAAACAAACAGCAAATGCAGTTGAAGCTACAGCAACAACAACAGCAACAACAATAACAACAACAACAACAACAACAATATTAACAAAAACAAAACACATCAAATGCAGTAGGAGCAACAACAGACAGACACAGACAGACAGACAATTAGACAGGGTGGAACGAAAATCATTTCGTGTAATGAACTCTTCTCCTCTAAGTGACTCTCTTTAGCCTCTCTTATCACTACAGCGTTGCATCTCTTGCTGTGTTTTACCCCTCTTTTAAAACTAACTGGTCTTCTGATCTTGCTAGATGCTTGCCTCCCATCCTCCCGCGACCTTCCTGCATAACACTCTCTTCGTGCTCTCATTTCTATTCTGTTATCGTTTGCAATGCCAGAGTTAACCAGTACTCTCAATCATTCTTCCCTTTCTATGGTAAAGTCTGGCTATCCCTGCCTGCTTCCTGTAACGAACTTTTCCAAGAGGGAGGTTGTATGTGTGTGTGTGTGTGTGTGTGTGTGTGTGTGTGTGTGTGTGTGTGTGTGTGTGTGTGTGTGTATACATACATACATACATAATATATATATATATATATATATATATATATATATATATATATATATATATATATATATATATATATATATATATATATATATATATATATATATATATATATATATATATATATATATATATATAAGAAGAAGAAGAGGAAGAAGAAGAAGAAGAAGCAAAAGCATAATAACTCAGTCCAGTTCAAGCACTTCACCAATCAGCGGACGTTTTCCTGGGGTCCCGGGCGCTAGCACCAATCAGCAACCGTCTTCCTGAGTCTGCTTGCCACCTAACTCCAAGCTGATTTTCGGCTGCGACAGACGATCCCAAATACAAAGTTGATATACCTACTGGCAAAAAATCCATCCTTCAGGTTTACCCACCCCCAGTGATCCATTGGGCACAAGGATTTCAAGAGAAACACTCCACTGATGTGTGAGAACAGCACCGAGATTTGTCCTGAGGAATACACAGACATGGAGTACAAGAGAGCAGAATCCGTGAAGGAAGTAAGAGCCGCGCGAGCCAAAGAGAGGCGTCTGGCTGCACTGCGTCGCCTGAGTGGCAAGAAAACACAGGCACGAGTAAGTACGAGTATACACCACAGACTGTGTTGCCTCAGATGACCGTCTTGCAGGTTTCTTCTTGAGTGAGAGAGTCTGTTAAGATGGATACACTGCGTGATTGTTTGATTGCTTGATAGATAGACTGACAAATGTATAGGTTGATTGATAGATGAACATATAGATAAATAGAAAGATACACCCAGATTGATGAGTTAAATGATTGGTAGATGGATAGATAGATAGATAGATAGGTAGATTGATAGACTGAGAGATTAGATAGAAAAGTAGATAAACAGATTAATTGGTTGATTGACTAATAGATAAATAGATAGATAGAGAGATATATAAATAGATAGATAGACAGATAGAAAGATAGATAGATAAGATTAAGATAGAATAAGAATGTAAGAAGATACTGACAGATAGATACACAGACAAATACGTAGAGAGATAGACAGATTGATATATTGATTGATTAAGAGAAAGGTAAATAGATAGAGATAGATAGATAGATGGATAAGAAAAACAGATACATAGATAGACAGATACACAAACGGATAGAAAGAAAACCAATAGATAAAGTAATTGATTCGCTGTCTTAATGAATGAATATACGAATAAGTTAATGAAGGAGTAGATTAACAGAGTGACTGACTGGACAGCTGACTGACTGATAGACTAACAGACAAATTCAGGGACATATTGAGATAGATGGTTCATCACCACATGCAAGTTTATATGAATACATGTCTCACTCTTTCTTAACATTTCCTGTTGTCTGGCTGCCCTACAGAAAGTAGTGACAGAGGGACGGAACACTGAGTCCTTGAAGGGGCCGGAACAAAATCAGTCCTTCAAATACAGCGCACCTCAGACATGTGACTCTGAGAACGAGGATGAAGAACACATTGAAATTTCTAAGATTGACTGGGTAACGGAGTGGCTGGACAAACATTGCTTCTTTGATGAGCAGGCCTGGGGCGCCGTCATGGCCGGTGTTGAGGCCACGCCAGAGGAGATGGAAAACGAACTCCAGGACAAACCCAACCCTCCTGTCGGTAACTTTAAACTGGATAGTAGCGAATACACTTCACTAGACAACACCTGCCCCAAGAAATTTCTCGCCGCCCTCACGCGCCTTAATCACTTGCAAAAGTCACACGATGATATCCTGGCACAGCTGACCTTCCCCAACAAAATGGTGATGCAACATGTGACATACATCGTCAAGGCCTTCCTGAGACGCATGTACTTTAGAATGAAGGGCAAGAGCCACAAGAAACAGGAGGCCGTCATGCGCAAGATGCACTACGCCATGTAGGGCATCGTGCATCGCTACTTCAAGCGGGGCATGGATAAGAAAGTCTATTTACACAAAGCAGCGGAGAAGGACGAGTTTGAAAACTGGAGTGATGATGAGGATGACGAGGAAGGTCGAGGCGATGACGACCAGATGGAAGAAGGAAGCGTCAATGAAACAAAAGACGAACAATGTGACGAAGTTCAGGAAAACGAAGAGAACCGGTCAAATAATGAAGACGAAATCCAAAAATGTAAGGCAGCAATTGAAGAGATAAAGATGGCGAAGAAGTTTGTGAGTAGCGCTGTCACGCTTCACGCACAGGCTCCAGAGACTCCGCTGAACACCATGGAAGCGATTTACAACGGAAAGTTGACGGTGGAGCACGTGCTCAAACACCCCCAAACTCTCACCCACCAGAATGACCTCGTGGAAGGGAGCGTGCCTGGGACGGAGGGCCAAGACGGTAACTCAAGCAACGAAGAAGACGACGAGGACGAGTATTACATCTCTGACGACAAGTCACACGCCAGCCTTGAGTTCTCCGACGACGAGAGAATGCACTGCCACCTCTCAGACGTGGAGGATGATGAGTGTGAAACGAATGACGCTTCTTGGGATGAGGAGGACGACAGTGACGCTGAGAGTGAGGCCCGCTTGAGTCCCACTGAGTATCCCTCAGATGGCGAGGAATCCAGCTCGGTTGAAGACGGCGAGTGCGTTGGTGCCAGTGATGATAATATAACAAAGAAAAGCCAGACATCACCAGAGAAGGATATGGACTTCAAGCTGCTTAACAGACTTGCCGGCGAATTCAGTGATGGTAGCGAAGAGGAGGGGCACGAGAAGGCGGCGTGGAGGCGGAGTCAGGATGTGAGCCGCACTCTGTGGATGCAGGAAATGGTCTCTGACTGCCCACTCAAAGACAAGACTTACAGTCAAGAATTCCACTGCTGCCGAGCTCCTTTGTTCCCCAAGGTCAATCTTTCAACACATTCCATTCAAGAGAAGGAAAAAATTCTTGAACAGTTTATGGAAAAGAATGTCAGCAGAAACATTCGCCGCTACGTCATGAAAACAGTTTGCCGAAGGAATTTCGTGATATTCAAAAAGGTGTGGCGGCGTGCCAAGGGCCTCAAGCGGTTCCCAGGCCTGCGCCTGGGCACACAGGGCACTGCAGCGTGGCAGTCTTTCAAGCGGCAGAAGGCCTACCTTAACGATTTCCTCATGACAGAGAAAGAGGCCCTTCTTTACAGTTTGTCGCGGAAGCACAAAGTGTCGTGTGAAGAAATCTACCAAGCACAGGCGACGGTAGAAATGCTCCGTAAGAAATGGCGACTCGCAGTCAAGATTGTCAAGTTCCTGGACCAGCTCCCCATCCGCCGCCTCCAGTACCTGAATGAGCACGTCCTCGCAAAGGCACAGCGGGAAAATGGAGGGGAGCCGCAAAGTCACTCAGACATGACCTCCGTGTTGCTGTTTTTACAGACTGTGGCTACAATGCAAGGACAGGAGTCGCCCTTTCCCTGCCACGGCCCTGTCTGTGAGAAGCTTCAAGGCTACGTGGAGAGCCTCGTTCACGATATCGATGACGAATATAAATTCTTTTCTAAGGAAAAGGGAAATCAGGCCCGCCGTGAGGAGGTCAAAGTAAAATTGAATAACATGAGCAGAAACAAGTTGGAAAAGTACTTGTCTGTCGCGAAAGAAACTTATCAGAGCTTGACGCGCAAGTTTCTGCAGCAGAAGCATAAATACCTTAAGAGACGCTTATCGGAGCACGAGCTTAACAGTCTGTTCCCCTTGTGCCCCAAAGATGACATAGGTCTGATGCACCTCCCTAAACACCAGAGGATGCTACTGCTCACCCAACATAACAACAAACAACTCAAGCTCCGGCGTGATTACATTAACATGGTCAAGGAAAAGGCACGCCACACCAAGACAGTTCTGGCCAAAATGAACAGGTTCTTGTCGCGGAGTTCGGCTCAAGACATAATTTTGAAAGTTTATGACATTCAGACGCAGGAGAGTGATTGGGCACAGAGGAGCATGGTGCTGGAAGATGAGGCAATAAGCTACCTGGAGGTGTCGCCGCAGGAGTACAAGGAGTCCACCAAGGACTCCCTCACAGGCCTCACCTGGGACATCTGGAGTGACGATGAGCAGGACAGTGATTCGGACTGGATGGATGAAGGCTCAGAGGAAGGTGAAGGGGAGATGAGGAAGGAGGAGGAGATGGAACGAAAGGCTGACTATACTGAAAACGAACCGCTGACTATACAGAAAATATTCCGTGAGCTGCATGTACAGTATTATCCTACAGGAAATTACATACTTAAAAATCAGCAGGATGTCCAGGAATCCTATCCAACTTCCTTCCCCTTCGAACAAAAACCCTGGGAGACTCCAGTCCACCACGCGATCCTGGATAGATTCGTAACGTATCTTAGCAACAACAAATCCCAGAATGGCAGGCCGTTGAAGATCGACTTTCGGAAAGAAATACGTCGACTCTGGCACTACAAACCTAAAGGTTTCATCAAGACCATTCGATGCTACGAGAACCTCAGCAAAACTTACAACAAGGAGCACAAGAAGACGTTACGAGCATGGACGGTCACGAAGGCTGACGAAGACCACGAGCACCTAAAGCACCATGAATTCAAAGTGTCCTCGGAGTGCGAAGGCGAGACTCCAGCAACACCTACGAAAGAAAAAGAGAAAATCATTTCGATGAAAAGGAAATTCCAGGTAAATGAAGACATTACTCATCAATTTCTAAATGCAGAGTCAAAGAAAATTAAACTGGATCACGATGAACATGAAACAAAGGAAATGGATACTGGAAAAAAAATCAAAAGGAAAATCGAGGAGAATGAACAAATTACGCAAATTAATAAAAAAATCAAGAATGGCGGATATGACAAAACTATTAATACGAAGTGCACCTCAGCAGAAGACGAAGAACAAAAAAAGTCAGTGAAAAGGCGATTTCAGGAAGAATGGGATGTAATGGAACACCCAAAAGACAACCTCAAAGAAGTTCAAAATAAGAAAAAGAGGGTTTGGCGAGAAGAGAGTCACGAATTTTGAAATGAAAAACTTTGAGAGCAGTGAGGATGTAGAAGGCTGAAGAGAATAAGCATGTGTAAACTATAAAGACAAAAGTAAAAAAAAAAGATAAAAGTAAAAAAATTTATTAAAAATAATTATTAAGAAATAACAGAAACAAATAAGGATAAGAGAAGAAAGAATGACAATAAACAAGAGAAAATATATGATTTGATGGAAAATATAGAGATACTAGAAAAAAAAACAATAAGACTAACGCTTTGTTGATTGGAAAGAAATTAAATTTTGAAAAAAATAGGCCTTGGAAAGAAATTAAGAATTTTACAAGAAAAAATAAAAAAAAAACGACTTGATGGACAAGGAGGAACAAAAGAAAAAGAACTTCATTAGTGGAAAATTAATGATTGCACAAAGCTAGAATTTTGAGATTCCCGATCTTACCTCATCGCCCCAAAAAAAGGAGAAAATTAATGAGAACAGCAACAACAAAATAAGGCATCCTGTAAATAACGACCAAAATCACGAGAATAATAAGAAAAAATAGTTTTGGCTAATTTTAAAAAGATTTAAGAAAACAGACTAAAAAAAAAAGGATCGACAGTCAAAAATACTGAAAGCACTAAAACTTATGCCAAAACACTACAACGAAAACAGAAGTCAAGCATTAGTTACTTAAAAAGTTACTTAAAACATTAATAGAAGCCTTCAAGCACTAAAAATGCAGTCAAAACAACAACAAAAAAAAAAAAAAATAGGCAAAACAATAAAGACAAAAAAAAAAAACAAGAGTAAAAACTTAGAAAAAAAAACAATTAAAACATTAAAAAGTGGTGAAAATACTGAAAAAAATGTCAAAACACTAAAAAGAAGACAAAAATACTACAAAAAGTGTCAAAACAACAAAAAAAAAAAGAAATCAACTCTAAAACAAGAAATCTAAACACTAGAAAAGTAGTTAAAATACAAAAAAACACAAAAAGAAAATAAAAACTAAAAACACTACAAAGGAGTCGCAAGAGAAAATGTTGTCAAAACACACACAAAAAAAAAAATGGAGTAAAACACTAAAAAAGAAAATAAAGAAAATAAAGAAAAATTAGTAAAAAATGAATGAAAATACTAAAAACTCAAACAAGTCAAAACATTACAGTGAGCCAAAATTGAAAAAAAAATGAAGTGAAAATACAAAAAAAGAAAAAAATATTAACATATTAAAAAAAATGCATATTAAGAGAAAAGTGTTAAAATAATAAAACAAAAAGACAAAAAATAAACAAAATGAAAAAAGAAGTTTAAAAACTAAGAAAAAAAAAACAGTTAAAACACTACTAAAGCTCAACACACTGAAGTAGGAGCCAAAACAATAAAGAAACCAAAACAATAAAAAAAAATATCAAAAGTCTAAAATTAGAATCAAAACACTAATAAAGGAGTCGCAACACTAAAAATTAAACTAGAATAGAAAAAAAAAACATGGAGTCAAAACATAAAAAAAAAAAAAATAATTTGAAGCAAAATAATAAAAAAGAAAATGAGTCAAAACATTAAAAAAAATGAAATAGAAGTCAAAACAATAAAAAAAAACAATAACTAAAAATATTAAGAAAATAATGAAGATACTAAAAAAGGATAAAAGGCAAAACACACAAAAAAATAAATAAATGGAGTCAAAAACACTACAAAAACATCAAAGCACTAAAAGGAAAAAAAAAGGAAAAATAAACTACAAAAACTTAAAACACTGTAAAAGTAGTGAAAACACACACACACACACACACACACACACACACACACACACACACACACACACAAAAAAAAAAATAAAATAAAAAAATAAAATAAAAATAAATAAATAAATAAATAAATAAATAAATAAATAAATAAATAAAAAATAAATAAAAAAATAAAAGTCAAAACAAAGAGGCAGGAGTAAACAAACAAAAAATTGAAACACTAAAAAAAGTAAAAAAAAAAAAAAGAAAAATGGAGTGAAAACATTAAAAAAATCAAAATACTAAAAAAAATATGAAATGTACCCAGAACACGAAATGGAGCAAAATAATAAAACAAAAAAAAAAAAAATGGAGTTCAATCAGTAAAAGAAACAAAAAGTAAAAACGCTCAAAAATAATAAAAACATTGAAAACATTCAAAACACTAAAATACAAAATGTGGAAAATGTGAAAAAAAAGAAAAATGGAGTCAAAACATAAAAAAAAAAAAAAGAAGAAATAATGAACACTAAAATAACAGGGAAATGTCAAAACATTCAATGAAAAAAGAATTCACAACATTAAAAAGTAAAAATAAGATGGAATCAAAACTCTAGAAAAAAAAATGGAATTTAAATCAAAATAATGGGGAAAAAAAAACAATGAAAGAAGAAAATGGAGTCAAAGCAATAAAAAGAAAAATAGTTCAAAACAATAAAAGAAAATAATTGAAAACACTGAATTAATAAAAATATGGAGCCGTAACACTAAAATGTAAAACAATAAAAATAATAATAATTATAGTAGAAAAAATAAATAAATAAAAAAAATGCAGACAACATGAAGAAACAAAAATTTAAAAAAAGTTACTAAAATAACATTAAGCCAAACACAAAAATAAATAAATAAATAAATAAATAAATAAATAAATAAATAACCAGTGGAAAAACAACATTACAAGAAAAGAAATTTACAAGTCAAAACAAAAAAAAGTTAAACTTAAAAAAAAAAAGATGATAATGTCAAAAGTATTTATAATAAAATAAAAAGGAGCCAAACACAAATACTAGAAAATGAAAAAAAGTCAAAATACTAGAAAAAAAATACAAATGTAGCCCACCTCCCCCCCAAAAAAAAACATCAAATTAAAACAATGAAGAAAGAAGAGTAAAAAAAGCTGGAACAGCCACAAGACAAGCCAAAGGAAGACCAAAATAAGAAAAAAACACGAATTGGGAAGTGGAAACCTTTTAAAACAGTATTAACACACAAAATACAGAAAATAAGAATGTGTAAACTATTAAAATAAAAAAAATAAATAAATAGATAAAAAAGATAAAATATAAAAAAATCTAAAAAAAAACATTATCAACAAATAACAAAAACAAGTAAGGTTAAGAAAAGAAAACAAAATACAAGAAACAAAGACAAGAGAAAATAGATGACTTCATTTTGAAATGAGAGATATTGTTAAAAAAAAAATAATAATAATAATGACTCTTCATTAAATTGAAACTAATTAAATTTAGAAATAAAACAGTAGGCCTTGAAAACAAGTCAGGAATTTTCTTTCACAAAACCAAAAATTAAAGAAAGAATTTGATAGACGAGGGACAAAAGACAAAGGACTTTAAGCGGGGACAAACCATGACTCCACAAAGCTACAATTTTAAAATGGCCGCACCACCAATAAAAAAAAAAAAAAGGAGAAAATTCATGAGAACAACAAAATTAACTCATCATGCCAATAATTACAAAAATCAGAAAAAAATAAAATAAAAAAAATTGTTCTGCCTAATTTCAATGAAATTTAAGGAAATAACCAGAAAAAAAGATGGATAATGAAAACATTAAAATAAAGTAAAAACAATAAAAAAACATGTGAAAATACTAGAAAGCAAAACAGGACTCAAAACACTACAAAAGGAATTAAAACATTAAAAGAAAGAATCAAAACACTACAAAAAGAAAAAAAGAAGGAGAGAAAATAAGTGAAAATACAGCAAGGAGACAAAATACTCAAAACACTAAACAAAAAGTCAAAACAAAGAGGGATAAAAAACACTAAAAAAGTCAAAACACTTGAAAAGCGTGTCAAATAAAAAAATAAATAAATAAATAAAAAGATGAATAGAGGCAAAATACAAAAACGAAGATGAAACAAAGAAGTTAAAACAGTAAAAAGCAGTCATGACACTAACAAACGGAGTGAAAACATTAAAATATATATATATATATATATATATATATATATATATATATATATATATATATATATATATATATATATATATATATATATATATATATATATATATATATATATATATATATATATATTATATATATATATATATATATATATATATATATATATATATATATATATATATATATATATATATATATATATATATATATATATATATATATATATATATATATATATATATATATATATATATATATATATATATATATATATATATATATATATATATATATATATATATATATATATATATATATAGTCAAAAACACAAAAAAAATCAAAACACAAAAAGAAGATAGACATTTGAAAACATTAAAAGAAGGAAGGAGTTCAAACGATAAAGAAAAAAAAAATAAAACACTAAAAAGATAAAACGACTCAAGACACTAAAAAACAAAAAAAAAAAAAAAAAAAATTAAAACATTAAAAGAAAAAAAAGTGAAAACACGAAACCAACAAAAAAGTTCAAAACACTGAAAGAAAAAAAAATGTAAGGAAAAAGAAAAATGAAAAGAAAGTCAGACTCAATGATAAAGGAAAGTCAAACAATCAATGAAAAAGAAACATAACACAAAAAAGGCTCAAAATACTAAAAAAAAAAAAGTCAAAATAAAAAATACACATTGAAAATAGTAACCAAAACGTAAAAAAAAAAAAAAAAAAAAATCAATATTAATTTGTGTATCCTGGTGTGAACATCACCACACCAAGTGAAATTCACAAGAAAAATGGCACAGTAAAAGAAAAACTGACAAAAAATGTTTACCAATATATATATATATATATATATATATATATATATATATATATATATATATATATATATATATATATATATATATATATATATATATATATATATATATATTTACACTGCAGTTAAATGTTAACATAATATATGGAGGATTTTCCTTTCTTTTAAGCAAAGAAGAAAAATGGAGAGAGAGAGAGAGAGAGAGAGAGAGAGAGAGAGAGAGAGAGAGAGAGAGAGAGAGAGAGAGAGAGAGGAGAGAGAGAGAGAGAGAGAGAGAGAGAGAGAGTTTCAAGGAATGAAGTAAAAATTACCAAACTTTATCCCCCAAAATAAGAACAAATATTGTATAATGTGCAAAATGAAGTATTCATTAAAATATAATGATAATAATGATTGTTGACTATATTGCAATGCCATAATTGCAAGTGTCACTCTTCTCATACACTGCAAATATAATTTATTTATTTATTTATCATTTATTCACTTATTTAAAAAAAACATTTACGTTCTAACTTATTTACGTTTTCTCTAATATAATCACATACATATATATTAACCCT
The DNA here is from genome assembly GCF_035594125.1 of Scylla paramamosain. Lineage (NCBI taxonomy): Eukaryota > Metazoa > Arthropoda > Malacostraca > Decapoda > Portunidae > Scylla > Scylla paramamosain. The sequence goes on along the minus strand of NW_026973693.1, from coordinate 741,815 downwards.
TAAGTGGGAAGAATGTTATCATTCTCCTCATCACAGAACATGGAGAAAAATCAACAAAGATATATGCAGGTATACATCTCTGAACATTCTGCATATACTGTACATAAAAATAGAAGCTTCCAAGAATATTGTCTCCCTTATCACCATACCAAGCAGTCTTTTTACAAAAAAAGAAAAAAAAGAAATACGAAGAGATAAAGAAAAACACAACCCAACAAACCACACCACACACACACACACACACACACACACACACACACACACACACACACACACACACACACACACACCCATCAAAATGTCGTTGCTCTTCTTCGTCAATCAAGATAGCGCGCGGAACTCACTGACTGCCCGGGAACAATGCGGCCGTGGAAAAATACGCGGATGAGAGATGCCTTCAAAATAATAACTTGAGAAGCTGTGTGTGTGTGTGTGTGTGTGTGTGTGTGTGTGTGTGTGTGTGTGTGTGTGTGTGTGTCCTACAACAGGGAACAAGGATAACAATGGGGAAGTTTTTATAGAGTTTATTGGTATGTATACAACGTTTGAGATTTATTAGTTTATTCCGCTGATATCGTCCATTGGTAAAAGATTGTTAGTTTAATATTTGCTTGAATCTTTACACACTCCGATGGTTCAGCTAATTAACTGGCAATGACTTCTGGATCGAGTGCTGTTTGATACTGTTACTCTCTCTCTCTCTCTCTCTCTCTCTCTCTCTCTCTCTCTCTCTCTCTCTCTCTCTCTCTCTCTCTCTCTCTCTCTCTCTCTCTCTCATCTGGTGTGTTTGATTTTCATTCATATTTATGCAAAAGGAACAAGATGTTTTCTTGAGAGAGGCTTTTTCATTACATTTCCTCTGTGTGGGAAGATGCTGCGTTCAAACATCTCAGGGAATACTCGGTGGGGGAAAATATAGCGTACCGAAATGATCGCAAGATTGCACGATTCTTCTTTATATTTAATATTTATAAGCCTATAATTGAGATAAACATATGATGTTTTATTTTATTTTATTTATGCAAGAGGGTAACAAAAATTAGGAATCAAAAAAGGCCGCTAAGGCGACAGTCCCCAGAGACATAAATAAATAAATAAATAAATAAATAAATAAATAAATAAAAAAAACAGAGGATAAGTAATTTGAACCTCCCTCTAGAAAGAGTTCAAATCATAGGAAGGCGGAAATACACAAACAGACAGGGAGTTCCAAGGCTTAACAGAATTTTCAAGCAACGTACACTTTTTCTTTTCTGTCATCATTACAATCTCGGAAGGAGTTCAGAAATAATGTTATTACGATGCACAGGCCTTTTACATTTCATGTATTTCAGTTTCGAAATGTATACCATAATTATATTAGTTCTTGTTCAGTTCCCAAATCACGCACCTTTATAACACAACACTGCGTTATACAGAAGCTGCATAAAGGATAACGAGTCTACGAAGGCAAGTTGACTGCACAGAATGACTCCTCACCAGAGTTTTCATAAAGCAAACGTCTCACTTTCAGTTCCTATTTGGATTACTGAAAATAGATGACCACTTAAGTTGGTAATATAAATGCTGCGTATAGTAAATTATATTACCTCTCTCTCTCTCTCTCTCTCTCTCTCTCTCTCTCTCTCTCTCTCTCTCTCTCTCTCTCTCTCTCTCTCTCTCTCTCTCTCTCCTTCTATCCAAGATTCACCAAGTACCTCCTACCTTCCAGTTCCAGACACACTCCCGCCCTAAACTCGGGCGGAAAAGTGTGCCATAGATTAAGAGGGAAGCAAAATCTGAGACGTAAGGGGGAGCGATATGTATTGCCGGATTATATCATAGAGTGGAGGACCAACCATTGTGTGTCTTCATCCGAGGCTACCACAGCTCGCTACTCATTTCTGTTTTTTCGCTGCCTCTCCCTCCCTTTCTCTCTCATCCCGTCTCTTTCTCTTTCTCTTCTCCTTCATTCTCACCTCTTTCCTTCTCTCTCTTTCTCCTTCATCCTAATTCTTTCTCTCCATCATTCTCTCATTTTTTTCCTTCATCCTCACCTCTCTCTCTCTCTCTCTCTCTCTCTCTCTCTCTCTCTCTCTCTCTCTCTCTCTCTCTCTCTCTCTCTCTCTCTCTCTCTCTCTCTCTCTCTCTCTCTCTCTCTCTCTCTCATTCCGTTTTCCTTTGTTACTTCATGTTGAGAGCGATGAGCCAGGCCAACTATAGGATGCAAAGACTGCACAGGAAAGTACTTGAGGTAGAAGTTTGAGAGTGGGCAGCCTTGCAGAGAAGACTTGCGAGGATCAGCCACAGACAAGGCACCGGAAAGCTTCAGAAGAGGGAATGCTGCCACTGTATTCCCTTCACTGTCCTCTGGTTACTTTGTCTCAAGACGTCCTGTATTTGATCTCCTTGTCTCCCTCAGAACACCAGATACTCTTTTCTCAAACGTCTGCGCGTCACATCTCGACTTATTTTAATACTTTTAACGAGAGTTATTAGGGTTTTCAATGGCGTCCTCATGTTTCCAGTGATAGTTTAACAAGGTTTCTGCATCATCAATATAGATTATAGAGATTGCGCATAAGAATCTGAATCTTGGACTTGAGAGAACGTCACAATGGCAACACAACAGGCAATGACGTCATCAGTGACCTGCTGCCGGGGCGTGCTGGGTACCTGTCAATGGGTTTTGGTGCACAGTTTAGTCTTACGCTTCTCGATGCACATCAACGTAATCATCATCTATATAACGTCCACACGGATGGTGATGAGGATAATTAAACACATCGGCTCATATTTGTGACCTCGGTGTGTTCAATAATTCACGCAATTTTAATAGACATTTATATAAACAAGTACATCATTTTTGCTGAGCGATCGGCTCTCGTGGAACAAAGCTCACTATACCTGCGATTTTCCGTTCACTTCTGAAATTATAAGATAATATTCTGAAGTGCCTCGGTGTCTTTTCTCACAGACTTGTAATGAGCTGTGGTGGAATTAAGAATTTCAAGTTATTTATTTATTTTTTTTTTCATGATTTTAGTGACAGATTAATAAGAATTCTGCATCATCAATATGATAAAACATTAGAAATCGGGAAATCATGCCTGTGGCATTTACAGTAGTCCTTATAGGAGAACATAACGCTTACAAATACAAGAATTCGTGTCATCAGACTTATAATTTTCATTTTTTTTTTTTTTTTTTTTGTATTTCATATATATATATATACACACACATCATCATTATCTTGGTTTTTATTTTACTTTTAGTCTTAAGTCAAATTTTCCTTTCCCCTTTATGAAGTTTTTATTAATTTTTATTAATGTAGACCGTGATATTTGTGATTAGTATGGGTAAGCAGTGACTGTAACGCTCCTCTACTTGTACTCACGACTGACAACAACACGTCAAAAGAGTTCACACTCACTGGATCGCGGCTTGTAAATATGTATGAGAATGATTAACCTTATAATGAAGTGACTCAGTGTCCCAATCAGTGATGCAGTAATATCTAACGTCACTCACGTCATTCCCACCACGGATGGTATAAATTACTTCCACGCTGATTAACTCTCAGGCTACTGTGGCTTTTCCTCAACCTTAATACAGTTTCGTAGCGCAGGCTTTAAGTGTAATTACTGAAGATAAGTAAAAAAAAAGTGTGCCCAAGGAGTTTAAACTTTTCAGCGTTTATAGTTTCAGTTTTTAGACCAATAAAAGAGCATGAGATTACTGAAATAAAGAAATTAGCTTATTAAAGTGTTTTTTTTTTTTTTTATTCCTGATACTTCTTGATTACGACATTGAGCGTTTGTCTCTGTTAGGTAGCCTTTCTTTTACCCATTTTGTTTGGCCTTGGTCGTTGTCTCTAATAAAAACACTCATTACCTATCGGTCAGAATGGTCAACAGAAATACGTGGAACAACGTAAGACCAGACTCACCTCGCACTGCCCCTTAAGTTACTGGAATACCTAGGCAGGAATACACAGGCGAGTGATTTTCATAAACTTTAGTGAAGATGACTGGCTTTCTGCTCCTTTGCGGCGGCGATTAGGTAATGGAAGGACGGCGAGCCCCGACCAGCCAGCGTCTCTTCACTGCCAGCCACCACCATAAGCCATAAGTCATGGGCTGTTCCCGAGGACTTGTTTGGCTAGCGGTGGAGGCTGCACGGCCATCTCTGCGTGTGTGTTGTTGTTGTTTCTGATATAGTGGTGGTGGCAGGAGTAGTAGTAGTAGTGGTAGGAGTAGTAGTAGTAGTAGTAGTAGTAGTAGTAGTAGTAGTAGTAGTAGTAGTAGTAGTAGTAGTAGTAGTGGTACTACCAGTAGAGGTGGTGGTAGTAGTAGTAGTAGTAGTAGTAGTAGTAGTAGTAGTAGTAGTAGTAGTAGTAGTAGTAGTAGCAGTAGTGGTAGTAATAGCTGCTGCTGTTGTTGTTGTTGTTGTTGTTACTAAAGGAATTGTTGTTGGAATTTCCCTTTTTGTTACATGTGGAGGTCAAAACGGACGCGACACACATTATAACGGGTGACAAAAGAAATGCATGACACAGCTTGCAACATGATGATTTAATGCATTTTCAGCAAACCTTCAATGTCACCCTGCAGGACACCCACACTCATAACTATCTCAAATACTAATACAAATGACAAATATATGTAGAAAAAAGCCAAATACTGCACATAAAAAAAAATAAATAAAAAATACAGAAACGGTTGGCCATGCAAATCCAGTGAGTAAGTAATAAAGTGATAAAGCAAAACGTAGAGAAACATTGCTTGAAAAATTGCCATTGTCACCGATAACCAAGGCCGATGTGTGATGATGCTGACCACACACACACACACACACACACACACACACATGTAGATACACATGCAGTAGTATACTAAATACGTCTCTCTGTGTGTGTGTGTGTGTGTGTGTGTGTGTGTGTGTGAGAGAGAGAGAGAGAGAGAGAGAGAGAGAGAGAGAGAGAGAGAGAGAGAGAGAGAGAGAGAGAGAGAGAGAGAGAGAGAGAGAGAGAGAGAGAAACAAAGATAAAGACAAACAAGCAGACACAGTGAAGGAAACAGACAAACAGACAGATACAGAGAGACAGATAAACAGAGACACAGAGAAAAAAAGGCAAAGAGGAGAGGTATGGAAGGTCACGTGAACGCGGACAGAATAAACCAATCTGCAGTATATTTCTTTTGCAATATATGGAGGCCTCACATACTTCTGCTTTTGTCTCCCCGCCGACTGGCTTTTGTGAGCATCATTTTTGTGTGTTGTAAAGCTTGTTTGTGCCGCGGCCACCTTTGCGGTTTAATGGCCTTGGCGTGCTGTATGTGAACGCCAACTAAGGGAAGAGGTTAAAGAGAGCTTATTTTTATACCGAGATAACGGGATGCCCAGTCTCTCTCTCTCTCTCTCTCTCTCTCTCTCTCTCTCTCTCTCTCTCTCTCTCTCTCTCTCTCTCTCTCTCTCTCTCTCATCTTACCTACCTTAGAGCTATATACCCACCTACCTATATAAACACCATCCTACCTACATACCTATCTATCTCCGTTAATGTGTTTGTGATTGTCTTGCATCTAATCTGGAATACAAAGCACGTGCGTACAAATTCCAGACAATACAGGAAATTAGTGCTCGCATTCTTCGACACAACAATGGTTGATCGGGTTCCCACGACATTTTCTCATATTAATGATACAGACTCCTTGTTCAACTAGTATCATAAAAAAGACAAATAAAAGCTCCTGTTACTTCCACTAAGGCTTGATGAATGTAGTCGAGATACAGGGAAGCAATCTCTCAGAATACGGGCCATACTTTGCACACGGCCCGATCTACACGAGGCCAAAACGTGTGCACTGCATCACTTGGCTGACGTGCGCCACTAAATCTTGTCTGAAATCCCCACAGCAAACCATCGTCAGGTAAGAAGGTCCTTTACAATGCCGGACTGTGAAGCAGCCTTAGGTTTCATTTAAATGTCATCGTGTCCAATTAAAAACAATGCTAATAGGCTTAATGAGTTAAAGGAGAGGAGACGCGGGGACACTGATGGAGTTAAAGTCACGCATGGATACTGCTTCAGAGAATGTAAACTTCAACAATCATAAAAGACCGGCTTTCATAAGCACTGCTGTTACCATATAAATTATATGTATTTATTCTCCATTACTTCACAACTGGAGATTTCTCTCTTTCCCATAAGAGTCAAATTGTCAAAAAGATTAATAAGATATTTAATAATCAGGCTATTGTTGATAAATCTATACGGAGATAAGAAGAATATATATATATATATATATATATATATATATATATATATATATATATATATATATATATATATATATATATATATATATATATATATATATATATATATATATATAAAAAACCCTTTCAGTGCGATAAGTAATAGGTCTCAGCACTACAAACAATTCATGAAATCAAAAAAAAAAAAAACCTGCAAGAAAGAAGGCGATAAAGAGGAGTGGATTTTTCAGTTTTTAGTCCATATAATGGAGGTGACTGTGGAACAAGAAGTGCCTCAAAGCGGCTTGTGACTGAGGAAAGATGACCCAAACAGTAGTGAAAGGGTTAATGGTTAGGCCTGTACACAAGAAAACTTCTCATATTTTCCCAGTCCTGCCAACCTCCCCAGAGTGGCAGGAGGCTGCTGCGTGATGCAAACCGAGGGCTACCAATCCTCCCTTCCCCAGTGCTGGGCAAACATGACTCTGGCGACCTCCCTCGCCTCCACCTCTCACCTCGTAAACAGTAAACACAGTGGAGAGGGCAGCGCCACCTGTGTATTGCTGCCTTTATTCTATTCCAGATGGCAGCTGCGCTTCATTTCTCTCTCTCTCTCTCTCTCTCTCTCTCTCTCTCTCTCTCTCTCTCTCTCTCTCTCTCTCTCTCTCTCTCTCTCTCTCTCTCTCTCTCTCTCTCTCTCTCTCTCTCTCTCTCTCTCTCTCTCTGTGTGTGTGTGTGTGTGTGTGTGTGTGTGTGTGTGTGTGTGTGTGTGTGTGTGTGTGTGTGTGTGTGTGTGTGTGTGTGTGTGCTCGCGCGCGCGCAGGCGCTCTCTCTCTCTCTCTCTCTCTCTCTCTCTCTCTCTCTCTCTCTCTCTCTCTCTCTCTCTCTCTCTCTCTCTCTCTCTCTCTCTCTCTCTCTCTCTCTCTCTCTCTCTCTCTCACACAGACAAAGAGGACACACACACACACACACACACACACAGGAGAGAGCGAGCGTGAACGCCACACTGCCATTTGTGTGCCTTGTTTGGAGTAATGCAATCACACGGGGTTACGAACAAACGTAATGAAAATGAAGACTCCACCCGAGGCCCTCAGATCCCTAAAGACACAAGCACCGCACAAGAGGGTACTGGGCTTATGGGTGCCCGTGGATCATCACAGACAAGATCCTCAGGCTTAGTAATCAGGATACAACTACCACCCGCACTCTCAAACGCTTTGTTCTCTCACCAAAGCCAGATCTTAAAGCCCACAGAGAGGATCAGTCGATTACCGCGGACCATTTTTCTAAATCATAATACACATTACTAGAATGATGAAAGTATCCTTTATAACTTCAATAACTTCCACTACAACCTGTTACAATAAGTCGAGAGAAGACGCTGAAATGTTTGAGAATGCGATCTTAGAAATAATGGGTTGAAGCTTAACAAAGCTAGATAAAAAGAAAACAAGACTGGTTCCCAAACTGAATGAAAAATGACAGGACAAAATTCAGTATCACTTTGTTGGTGCTGAGGATGTAAGAAGCGCTGAACAAAGAAAAGACAAGTTCATGGACAGGGATAACAGGTGGATAGAGGCATGTATGTTTTCTACAAGATCTATCATGTGTCTGCCTCCTGGCTTCTTGTATCTTGCCTTGTGTTATCATGTTCTAGACGTGCCGAAATAAAAAATATCTGTAATTAGCAACCATATCAGGCAATGCTCTTTTCTTTATTTTATCATTTATTTTGGATATTTTTTTCCTGAGTGATATATGCGATATTTTAGTGTGTTCAATATTATTACCGTAATTGTCATTGCCTTCTGTAAAATGTTTGTATTACGTTGCCTCGTCACGGTTGGTCAGTGTTACATTGTAGTGCACCCAATCAATATCATTATCTTTGTTAACATGTACATGCCTCTATAGCAGTTTGTCTCTACACCAGGAAGGCTTATATGGAATCGTACGTTTTTTTACATAAACATCCTTCAGATCCTTTGTTATAAAATTCTGAAACCGCACTGAAAGGCGTTTGCGCTTATAGAGTATTATGTTCTTTGCAATAATGTTACCCTGATGCGTGGGTTTAGTGATCTTCACTTAAAAAAAAAAAAGCTCTACCGCAAACGAGGAAATATAATAGACGAAGAGTGTGCAACATCTTTCAGCTAATGTCCATGTGCATCAAACGTCCTGCCTCTGCCATGAAAACAACAGTAAAGACACAGCTTCTAAAATTAAAGTATTCAGAATTTTGATATTCATGAACCTTATTCTCAAAAGTTTCTCTTGACTACTTTTAACAGCCTCTAATGGATGTTCTTAGGGAGTTTAAATGGTCTCTAGAGATAGTTTGACAAGTATTATGCATCTTTAGTGGAAAATAAGATATCCACTTCTATGGTTTTAAAAATAACCATGAAGAGATAAGAAAGTCTTTCAAAATACGTGTTCTCGTTACCTATGAATTAACAGCATCCCAGCACTTCCTATCTTCATTAGCTGCGAAGTAACAAAGCTAAACATCTCAATCACGTTCTTTGCCCAATCATGCTAGGCTCACTAATATTGCCATTATGAGTCATTGTGAAACCCGCCGCCTCGATTGCTGCTCAAGGCATGTGGTGTGGGAACAATAAAAATTTTATCTGATTTTTTTAATCTTTTAAACAACATTTTTCCTTCAAGCCAACCACACTGAGTTTTTTGTTTTTCTTTCATCGAAATTTCATAACGCGGCCTGAATCCCCGAGTCACGGGCGTGGAGGGTTGTCTGATGCGCGGGACTCCCCAAGCCAGCGAGACAGGGATTAATGACGTGTCGTGATGGCCGTGGTGGTGCAATGGTATAGGCCGGGAGGAAGGTGATGCCTGGCCGTGGGTGTGTGTGTGTGTGTGTGTGTGTGTGTGTGTGTGTGTGTGTGTGTTGTGAGCGCGCGCGTGCATGCGTGCGTGCGTGCGTGCGAGCTTAAGATCTCTCTCTCTCTCTCTCTCTCTCTCTCTCTCTCTCTCTCTCTCTCTCTCTCTCTCTCTCTCTCTCTCTCTCTCTCTCTCTCTCTCTCTCTCTCTCTCTCTGGTATAGGCCTACTCTCTTTTACAGATTTTCTTGGGTCATTTTTTTATTTTATTTTTTTTATGTACATATCACTATTCCAGTATCATGGACACACAACTTGGAGGCGTCTTCCTCCCTATCTCTCTCTCTCTCTCTCTCTCTCTCTCTCTCTCTCTCTCTCTCTCTCTCTCTCTACTTAAGGTATCGCTTTAAGGTCTTTTAAAGATATATTTTTTTCGGTGATTCTCTCTCTCTCTCTCTCTCTCTCTCTCTCTCTCTCTCTCTCTCTCTCTCTCTCTCTCTCTCTCTCTCTCTCTCTCTCTCTCTCTCTCTCTGATCACGAGTCCCTGGGTCTCTGCTTGGAACTATTATCAAAGGCTACGTAGATAAGCGATCGGGTTCTTATGATGTTTTCCAATAAATGATGCAGATTCATACAAACACTACTGAAAATCTCAATAACCTTCACTATAGCCAGCGAAAAAGTGTTCAAGTGTAACGCCGAGACGTTTAAGAACACGAAGACTGCTGCAATGTTCGATGTGTACATGGTGGTGATGGTGGTGTGCGTGCTGCTCGTGCTGACGTTCAAATCCCTGTGAGAGTAGGAGGTCAACATCTTTTATAGGTTATGAACTATGCATGAGATTGGAGTCCATAAATGATTAAGAAACTCGAACGTAAAAACCGATAAAAACCGTAAATGTCTAAAAGGTTGTTGTTATTATTATTATTATTATTATTATTATTATTATTATTATTATTATTATTATCATGTTATTATTGTCTAGCAGTGAAAAGGTTACTGATGAGTTAACAAGACAACCCAACAATGGTCAACAACCATTGACACGCCCCTCAGCTTTTTCTTCATTAATTCTACAATATTCGCGGTCTAAGATCTAAATTTCAATCAGTAGAACACCACCTCTCCTCTTCTAAACCTCCTCCTCTTTTTCTCACTGAAACTCAGGTGTCTAAGGCAACTGACAGTAGCCCCTTTTCTGTTCCCTCCTAATTTCTCTATCTTCATTTTCGATCCAAAGCTGGATGTTGCGTTTATGTGCGCAACAATTTAACCTGCTCTCTTGAATCTTCCGAGTTTTCCACCATCTGGCTACGACTACAGAGTCACTCTCAAACTAAATTTATCTGTGCTGTATACCTCTCACCTAACTCCTCTGACTATAAGAAATTCTTTGACTACTTAACTTCCAAAGTGGAGCACATTCTGACTCTCTTCCCTTTTGCAGAGATCTCCATTCTTGGAGACTTGAAAGTTCACCACCAGCTTTGGCTTTCCTCTCCCTTCACTGACCATCCTGGTGAACTAGCCTTCAACTTTGCTATCCTCCACGACATAGCAATTGGTGCAACACCCTACTCGTATTCCTGACCGTCTTGGAGGTACGCCCCAACATTTCTGAGCTTTTCCTGACCTCTAGTCCTTCTGCAAATGCTGTCACCCTCTCTTCTCTGTTGGGCTCCTCCGATCACAATCTCATATATGTATCTTGTCCTATCGCACCAATTCCTCGTCAGGATCCCGCCTAGGCGAAGGTGCCTCTAGCGTTTTGCCTCTGCTAATTGGGGGACCTTAGGAAGTATTTTGCTGATTTTCTTTGGAATGACTACTTTCTTCTTTCTCTCACCCTTATTCTGTCCACCTCTCTAATGCAAGAGGTGGATGCATTATTGTCAATCATTCATCCCTTTTTCTGGTAAACTCTGGAACTCCCTGCCTGCTTCTATATTTCCACCTTCCCATGACTTGAATTCCTTCAAGAAGGAGGTTTCAAGACACTTATCCTTCAGTTTTTGATTACCGCTGTGGACACTTTTCTGGGACTGGCATTTCAGTGGGCTTTTTTTCATTTTTTGGATTTTTGTTGTCCTTGACCAGTGTCCCTCCTACATAAAAAAAAAAAAAAGGATCAATCAGTGTTGGTAGCAGAGAGTGTTGGGAAGATGATATATTTGACGGAATCCTAATCAGAGCAAAATTGTCTTTAAAGTCATAGTGATTACTGATATTGTCTAGTAGTGAATATGTAAATGATCAAGTTAACAAGAAAGCTTAACAACACTCAAAACTGAAGATAGATTTGACTGTTGGGAGCAAAAGACTGTTGGAATGACTTTACGTTTGATGAAATCGTAATCAGCAATGGTTAACAATATTGGCATTGCCTTTTCCTGGGTGTCCCATCCGGCAGCAAAGAGTGTCGGGGAGTTACAGCTGAAGTATCGATACATCTCTAATTAGTGTGATGAGCGGCGCATTGTTTTATAATACAGGATACGAATCTGTATTCATGGATTCCTTCATCGATGGTTTGCATATTTATTTATTTTCTCTCTCTCTCTCTCTCTCTCCTCTCTCTCTCTCTCTCTCTCTCTCTCTCTCTCTCTCTCTCTCCTCTCTCTCTCTCTCTCTCTCTCTCTCTCTCTCTCTCATTTGTCTATCCATGAATCCATCTACCCACCCATCTATCAATTTATCCATCTATCCATGCATCAATATATTCCTTCCATCTATTCTTCCGTATGTCAACTTATCCATCTATCAGTCTACCTTTCTATTTAATTATCAGTCCATCCATCCATCCATCCATGCATCCATCTGTACACGCCTGCAAACATATACACACGAGAAATAAATACGCAAACAACAGCAAAACATCAAGAGTACGAATCCCACACGAAAAACATACGAACTTCCCGCTAATAATTATCCATCCATCCATTTACACAGACACGCAAACATACACACACGAAAAACAAACTCGTAAACAAGAGCAAAACATGAAGAGTACAAATGCCCCAAGAAAGACACACATCGAGAGAAAAAGAACAGCATCAAACTGGGCAGAATAATTACCACACTCATCGTAAGCCTGGTGATGCGACCCGCGAGTCACGCCATCACTCAGCTTCGCCTCCCGCTGAGAGCAGACGAAGAGGCGCCCCACCACACCCCGCCCCACCTCGCCTCGCTCTGCACCTCCCCAGCCCGCTTCCTCCCTTCGGCAACAGACCAACAAATTGTTTCACACGGCGTAAAGGGAGTGAGAGAGAGGGAGGAAAAAAAGGAACGAAAAAGGGAAAAATCTGTTCTCTTCCAAGCTTTGTGTGATGAAATGAACTTTTCGTGGGACGGTGCCTTGGGGGGAAAAGGATTGGGGGGATGGAAAAGGGTGAAATAGAGGACGGGAGAGAGAAAGCAAGGAAGAGGGAGGGAGAGGAAACGTGGCGTATTGTCACTGCGGGGAAATGTTATCTTTATTTTAATTAGTGACAGTCACGTAAAGTTGCAGAGGAACATACCACCTAGTAAGGTCAAAAGTGAAGTTACAAGAATCAGTAGAGCTACACGTGACAGTCCCTCTATAAAAACACACTTGCCTAATGCCTATGCTCACCTACACACCCTGCCCCTCAGATACCACTAATCGTCTACTTGCGACATGACTGAACGTAAACAAAGCGAGGGAGAAGAATTTAAGAACCAGTACGTTTACACGAGTCCCTGTATAAAAAAAAAAAAAACACATATACCTATACCAACTATCAGCACTCTATATAAATACCCCCCTAATCATCTCATCCCAACATGACTGAACGAAAAAAAAAAAAAAAAAAAAAAAAAAGCGCAAAGAAGAATCATTCACGCCGCGGTTGTCGCTACTGGATTCTTACCTGGAGAGTTTCCTTGTTAGTAAAAGTTGTCTCGTATTTCGCGGCACGGGGAAAACAAAGCGTGGGAATCATTACAGTAGTGTCGCGGGGTCTGGCAGCACCGGGGGTCACTGATCGGTGCACCTGCTGTTCCTGGATCCCACCGATACACGACCACGAGTACTTGGGCTGCTTAAACAAAGTTGTATGGCTAAGTTGGTGGAGTTTTTTTTTTTTTTTTTAATGTGGAATATGACAGTCTTTTGTACAGTTAGGGAAATTTTATTTTATTTGTATTTGTTTCTGTCTGTCTGTTTGTCTGTATTTATATATCTATACAGTATACCTATTTATCCACCCATCTATATTTTTATCTTTAATTTCTGTCCTATCTATCTATGTCCACCTATCTTCTGCCTATCTGTCTACCAATCTTCCGTCTATCTGTCTACCTTTCCTTGAAAATCAAAACAATAGATGAACAAATTAATAAACAAACAAGAAAATAAACAAAAAAGAACAGAATGAAATGAAAAAATAGATAAACATTATCACGCGACAAATTTAATTTTTCCTGTGAGTTGTCAGCTTTAGTTCCTGCTGCCAGCTTGTCTCGGTCACTGGTGGCGCTTGTCTGTCTGACTCTACTACAGTGTCACACTTTTCACATTACCTGATGTGCACCTCCTTCCCATAAACTTGTTGCCAGTTTGATCTTATTTCCATACTAATATATAGCTTTAGTGAAACAATATTTACAATTTTTTTCTTTTTTTTCTATTCATTCGTTTATTTACTCATTTGTTAATTTATTTACCACTCGTAAAACCTTTCAAAATACGCACGGTCATGATAAAGAGTCCGATCTGAACTCTTTCACTGCTGGACAAACATTTCCATATATATACCTACGACTTGTTAGAGACTTACTTATGGGCGAGTCTCTTAAATGATTCCGTGGCTTAGAAAACGTAAAATTAACCCACATTTTTTTCTTTCATTCAATGTTTGGAAAGTTGACAAAGGGAAACCAAAGGAGTGAAAGGGTTAAGCTTAAAATCCACTGCTTCAATTCTTACGTATTTTTAGGTATACAGTATTTATGCTCAGCTTGCGGTGTGAAGAAAGTGACCTCATTTCTTGTCAACACGAAGTCATGCATCATAATCCAGAATGCATATACATGTACGTATCCTTCCCTTGTTTCTCGGGTCCTTCTTGCATGCCCTTTAAGGCATCGCGGTGGTGGTGCAGGTGAAGTAGTAGTCATAGAGTGGTGTGGTGGTGGTGGTGCTGGTGACGTAGTGGTAGTGAGATGCTGTGGTGTGGTATGGAGTGGTGGTGGTGGTGGTGGTGGTGGCGTGGTAGTAGTGGTGGTGGAGTGGTGGAAGTGGTGTGGGCAAGGGGATCTCCACACTGAGGCAGGCCACTCTTCGCTCGACACAGCTTCAGGTGTTTCAGAGCAAGACGTAAGTGCACTCCGCAAGCCACCGCCTTATCGCCTCTGTGCACTTCTTCACCTCTTTATCTCGCAAAAATACTGACGCCACCTTTGTGTTGGCTGCAGAGCGCCAGACAGAATACACCCAGGGCCACGCGGCGTAATTCTTGTCTGAGAGTTTATCATATTGCGATTTTCTTTTTTTAATTTCATAATGCGAGGAACAAAGCAGAAAAAAACAAAACAAACGTAAATTATCATCCTGTCATACTCGGTGCCTCAAATTCACTGAAAGGTTCCTGCTACAATATATACAAGCATTCAATAGACATGTTTTTTCTTTGTTCTTTATTTGTGTTCCTCTGCGAGATCATGAGAGTCATGAGGCTTGTAGTGTGTATATACGTATGTGTACAGATAAAGACTCCCTTCCCCTGTGTGGGTAAAGAGTAATTTTCATCGCGTATTTAGTAAACACACGGCAAAAATTAGTGTTCCCTTTCCTTGCACGCGTGGAGGAAAGTAATCACAACGTGGGGTGTGAGGCGGCGGTCACTGCCGCTGAGTAACGGGATCTGAACGTTCCCTCCCTCACGCTCTGAGTTCACCGGCAACCCTCCTTTAAATTTTATTGATGATATAAGAAAAATGTTTAACACAGACCACAATGTTTTTTTTCTTTAGCAGAGACATTTCTCGAGCAATTATTCGGTGTTCAAAGAGGACGCATTAAAGGGGAAAAATGCCTTAAGATCTATCAGATGATATTGGAAAAATGTTAGCTAAAGCAAATATTTTGCCAAGAAAGTTAGAGCTATTAATTTGTATACATAAGCAATTATAAGCATATTTTAAATCTACCACATAATACAAGATAATGTCTGACAAAGAGTTTGACGAAGACTCCAACACATACAATAAGAAATTTCTAGTGCTATAAATTTGCACGATTATTATATACATGGTGACATCTGCTGTACTAACACCACGGCGAGAACGTGCACTGAGGCAGAGGGACGTGTAACAAAGCCGCACTGACAGACCCAGGCCCGGCCATTGTGGGCAATACTAACTTGATAAGGCAAAGTGGTGGACATGTGCCCCAGGTAATTATACCGGACTGTAACACAAAAATAGTGAGCGCTGTACACGGTGAGGTACATACAAGTGAGGCAGATGGGAGGCGCCGGGCGGCCCACGCAAGCCTTTCAGTAAGATTGACACGGTCCATCACCCACCACCATCGCCTGCATGACCCCGCAGAGGAACGCAAAGGAGGAAACAAGAGCAGCATGTATAATGAATGCTTGTATAATTGTATTCTTCTAGGAGCCTTTCACTGAAATGAGGCGCTGTGTGTGAGATAAGAAGCTAAAATATGTTTTTGTTCAGCTGTGTCCTTCGCGATATAAACCTCAAAAAAAAAAAAAAAAAAATGGCGATGCGATGAACTCTCAGACCACGAGACAGGAAAGCCGCCACTGCCTCCAAGACTTCGCAGCGCTGCACTGTCTTGATCAACCCCTTGCTTATCATTTTTTTTTTTGTTTTTTGTTACTTACGATGCTCTCATGATACAAACAGCACGAGATATACTGAGTTTAATGATACAAATATTCCAAGCTATGATCATTAGTGATACGATCATTCGAACCTCGGATAGATTTAATTGAATCAGTAACACAAACATTCATTAACCATTTCACTGTGATATGCAACAGCTCACATCCGAATCGCTTTACAAAACACTTAAAAACACTCACATGAAAAGAAGGCGATTAAAAGAGTAGATATTCCTATCTCTAGCTAGTGTAGTCTTCAGAGCAAGCTGTAGAAAAAAATGTTTCACAGTGGTCAGCGGATCAAGAAAGTGTTTAATAACACTGAATAAGTTAAACATTATAATTAAAACCGAGACATCACACAACTATCACCAACACATACACAAAAATTGCCTGTATTACTGTAACCACCATCCGCGTCACTTGACCTAATCCCAGGCCGCTGCAGACTCACCCCGTGTAGCAACAGTCCTACTCCACTGAAGGTGAACAGTCCACCAGTGTCGCAGCAATAACTTTTCCACGTGAATTTAAAGTGGTCTTCATTCCAGAGAGAGATAAGCATGAAAAATGGCAAGGTCAATTATAAAAGACAATTGACGCCATCGGCAGCACAGAGGGAGAGCGATTCATCGTGGAGGAACAGTTACGCCGCGATGAAAAAAGTGGGCCATCGTATTTTGAGTTCCCTCTTTCGTTCTGGCCACTCGTTGATAGGCATAAAGGAAGAGCTAATCGCCACACATACCTTCACACCAGGTGCGCCTCAGCTACCGACTGTCCGTGCGTCACCTCAGCAGGGAAGAACGTGAGATTTAGGCTTGGTCTGTTTTAGGGTTTAGGTCTGTTTTCAAAGGCCACGGAGATGATTACTTGCTACGGATGTTTTCTTTTACCTATTGATGGTGTAGAATGTTGCCTTCTTTATTACTAGAATAATGTACATATACACGCTTGAAAACACCAATTACTTCCACAAAGATGATTACTTCCCCTGGATATTTTCTTTTACTTATTGATTGTGTAGAATGTTTCTTGAATTATCACCAGAATCATGTACACACTTGAATACACCAGTAGCTTACTATGGTCTGCTTAAAATGATTCCCCCCAAAAAAAGGCGAAGAAATGTCTGGGAAAAGGTCGTGAGGGACACGCAATATTAGCAGTGTGAAAAGAGACTGTCGAGTGTTGCAAGATGCGCGCTGTGTCATCTTGTGGAAGAAAAACACGATACAGAAAGAATAGAAAATCAAATTCGAGGAAAAAAAAAAAGCTTTCCGTGCCACTCAGTCTATGCACCGACAAAGGACGAGGTGAGCCTTGCACAACGGCATGGACCGTCACGTCTCAGCAAAAATTATGTGCTGCACCTGCCACGCAAAAGAATATTGGTGTAGAATCACGATGTAACGCACTTCCAGTTTTCATGCTGACAATATTGACACAGGACTGGACGTAGGCAGAAACTCAGAAAAAAAAATAAATAAATAAATAAAAAGAATAAATAACCATACCGTTCATCATATTATTGTCCAAGATGAAATCGGGGGGAGCAATTCCACTGTGAATATTGAGCAGTGGATTTAGCAGCACAGCACACAGCGATATGGTAATGATGGAGTAAAGAAGTGATGGCAGAAAATACATCGTGTCCTTGGAGAATATTGCATAACAAGTCGTCCACCGGAAGATTAAAAAAAATAATTTCCAGCATTATGATTGTAAACTTTTGAGAAATACTAATATTAGTTTTTCAAATTGTCTTCCGTCAATAGCTTTATCTGAGTCTGTACGAGGAATGCCAGCAAGGCTATGATGGCTGTGATAAATAGTGTTTCCAGCATTCTGCTTGTAACCTTTTGAGAAATACTACCAGTACGTCTTTATCATCCTGTCTTCTATCAATACCTTCATGAGGGATACCAACAAGGTGACGAAGAGTTACATGAAATGGCGTTTCAAAAAATTCCATCGTGAACTTATATGAATCACTGCTTTTTCGACTACCCTCTATCATGTAATCATATCTGTACAGGTGCGCTGCAAAGAATATGAGGAATATCAGTAATGTCATGTTTACTGTTAAACAGGGAGCACCAGCAGTGATACCAAAGTCCGTGTTCCAAACAGAAGCAGTTTTATCTTCTATAAAAAAAAAAAAAAATGAAAGGATGAAAAAGGACAAACTGATACTTTGATCGACAAGGCGTGTCGATAGAAGGGAGAAAACACGGTGCAGCAATATTTAAACCTTCCATCTGCCCTCAAATCAAACCTTCACTGATTTTATGCCATAATGCTTGCCTCACTAAGCAGGTGGCAGCAGGAAGCGGCTGGGATGACGCTATGGTAAAACTGCACGAGACATAATTGAGTTGACTGACACCTGGAACTTTTGCCCTCATAGTTATAACAACACATGAGTTTCCTCCTCCTCCTCCCACACACACACACTTAAAACACACAAACAAACAAACAAACATACAGAGGCATGTTATAGGGAAAAAAAATCTTATTCAGGACTAGCAAGACGAGAGAGAGAGAGAGAGAGAGAGAGAGAGAGAGAGAGAGAGAGAGAGAGAGAGAGAGAGAGAGAGAGAGAGAGATGGGAGGGACAGATAGACACGTGTTGATAGATAAAATATAGACAGGCAGGCAGGTAGGCAGGAAGAGACAGACAGACAGACAGACAGACAGACAGACAAGCAGGCAGACAAGACAAGCAAGAGATTCATAGATAGAAAGATGGACACATATAAACATGCTCAAACAAACAGACAAGGCAGGCAGAACAGGCGGACAATTACACAAACAGGCACATCAGTATTATTTCCCCTTTCATAAAATTGTGTCTCTAGTGAAAGACAAGTTAAAAATAAACAAGTGTAGTACTAATTATGTTTCTCGTAGGTCATTAAGTTGCATTTATTGGCGGCACGGAATGAGGGAAGTAATTTTTGCAGCAGCAGTGTGTGCAGGCAATGGAGCAGCGGGACGTGGCATGGCGGTGAAAGGCATCTGTTGCACGCCACATGGAGCTTCCCACACCGACTGAATGCTACCGACGAGCAAAGCGAGAGGGTTTGCTTGGATATTTCAGAGATTTTGAGCAGATATCAAGGTATATAAATGTCTAGTAAAAGCAAGGTAAGATATCCAGCAAGTTGTGTGTTTGTTATTGGTTTTAACAGGGAAAAACTTGGCAAATTATATTCTTCTTGAGACGCACATGTCTTACTCTTAGGTTGTATTCCTGTCACTAAAAACAAGCTAAGGAGACCACTGCTTGACATCTTCATTGTGTCTATATATCCTCAAGGGAAAGATGAGCATCCATTGTATATATTCATAACGTGCAAGTGCTCAAAGAATGCATGACAGTGTTGTCAAGGCTGTGGTTTGCTGCAGTAACTGTGACCCAATATTACATTAGTTTTGCCATTATTTGTTGTTTATAATCCGGATTTGATGTTAAACGTTTTACTATCACGAAAATTTTAGTTATGAATTACACGTTTCAGAAAATCTTATTAATTATGAAAACAAGATAGGAGAAAAGAAAATGTTTTAGTGTTTTACAGGCATCCGAGAATAGCAAGAAAAATATGTTTTGTCCTCATGTCTATAGTGGAGTAGCATGACTATATTTTGGGGACATTCTCTTATGTCTGTAAAATACTATCACTTTTTTTTATAATGTGAAGAAAATTTTCTCCAAGAACAACGAAATATTTATCAAAGGCTCGATTATAAACAAAGGTGATCTCAATATTTTGTATGGCTCATAATCGTGTTCTTTTTACGGTTGTGTGATTCTCGCTTTATAATTTCTCCAAAATATAAACGTTTTCTAAGGTTTAGATTCTGCAGTTTTTTTTTTTTTTTTTCTTTCAGTGTATTCCGTGTGCGTCATCCACTGATACTGCTCGCTATTATTTCATCATGGCATTCACGAGGCTGCAAACATTGTATATCTCAACCTATTTTTAACCCCAATAATACTTTTTTTTTTGACTGACACTGTTGTGTGTGTGTGTGTGTGTGTGTGTGTGTGTGTGTGTGTGTGTGTGTGTGTGTGTGTGTGTGTGTGTGTGTGTGTGTGTGTGTGTGTGTGTGTGTGTGTGTGTGTGTGTGTGTGTGTGTGTGTGTCTGTGTTACATCTCCAGCACTCTTCAATGCCTCCTTCTTTGCCTTCTGCAGTTGCACTAGCTTCTTCATGTTAAACTTTCAAACCCATATTTTTTTTGTCCTTGCGTTCCTATTCCTCAACAAATCTACATATCACTACGTCACTTTCCTGGCACATGCATGTGGGCGGGCACTTCGAAAATAAAACACTGCAGCCCACGTTTCCAGCTCACCCGGCACCTGGCGAGCAGCAGTGCGGGTGAGGGCTGCCTCTGGTCATTTCAAACACTACGGGGCCACGTCTCGATAGTGGGCACAGCAGACGCCACTTCCGCGCAGCATTTTATCAATACGCCACAACACAGCAGAGGCTGGTCTCCGTGACGGTGCTTCAAGGGTATTCATTGTTTTTTTTTTCATTTTCTTCCAATTCGGTGCATTCAATTTGCACCTGCACAATATTCCATAACGGAGTGAAAGGGAGTCACCAAAACCTGCCTTTGGGCGAGAAGAGATTAATACACTACTATTATATACGTGTTCTTGTATTATATATGATGCTGAAGAGGAATAATCCTCCTCGGCGGTAAATGATTAACTAAGATCAAAATGACGTGTAGTAAAGGAGAAATACCAGGCTAGATCCTCTACCTCAAGAACTTCACGTTGTCAGCGGTAATGTAGGCGAGATGAAACTTATACGTGCAGAGGACACGATTCCCTTCAAGGAAGAGAAGTAGTCCGGTTAATTAGATATGTCCTTCTATGAGACAGACATTTGTGACGTCTCTGGCACGTTTGTAATACAAAGGAAAGTATGTAAGAGGCAATACATTCAGCAGTTTTCCTCAGTCGTAAGTGTCCTGATCTGGTGACAGTCTTCCTACAAAACCTGACACCTGATAGGCTCTAGGCAGATTAAAACATTTAAGACTGAAGGGAAAAACGTTGAACACAATGGACGTGAATGCTGGGGCTTACTTCACTATGGACCATGACTTGACGTTTGGAAGAGAGGAAAGCTTTGAAGAGTTACAAAGGCTGAGTATGGAGTCTTGGCTCATCACACGATTTAAGGCTGAGGGAAAAACGCTAAATACAGTGATGGGTGTTGCAGGTTAATGGATTTCTGGTGTTGGCACTGTTTTTTTTCCATTGCTTTGCCGCCATGATTCGCGCCAAGGAACATTCACGCTTCAAGTTTTCTGCATCGTGTTGGAAGAGGGCGAAGTGCGGCCTGTGCTGGTTTTTGTTGTGCTTGGGTGTCTGCTGGATGGCGGTGCTCTTCATGTTACTGCTTCATCTCTTTCACTGCAAGACTTTTTTGTTTTTTTTGCTTCGACTCTTTTAGTGCTAAACATTTTTGTCTACTTTTAATTCCCTTCCTGCTACATTTTTTCTCTCTACTTCAACTCCTTCAATACAAGACTTTTTTTATCTCTCTCTGCTGCAACTCTTTCACTGCTGGATGATTTTTTTTCTGCTTTACCTCTTTCAATGCCAGACAATTTTTATTTTCGCTTCAACTTTTTCACTGCAAGATTTTTTTGTTTTTGCCTCAACTTCTTTTATTGATTGCTAGACAATTTCCTTCTCTGTTTTAAATCTTTCAGCTGCTAGACATGTTTTTACTGCTTCAACTCTTTCACTGCCAGACTATTATTTCTTCATCACCTACATTTTTATAACAATTACTTAGGACATAAGAACACAATGGAAGCAGCAGGGAGCCAGTAGGCCTACACGTTGCAGTCCCGTAAGTACACCCGCCTATCATTCTTATTCACAATTTAATCATATCTCCTTTAAAGCTCCCTATTGACTATTTTGCACTGCACTCGCTTAAATAATTCGGCATGCTAGAAAATATATCAACTTTCTATTCTCGCTTTTTTTTTTTTTTTTGAATGTTAACAAAGGAAGGCTGTAGCAACAAAAGGGTTATTTTTTTTTAAGAGTAGGTAACTTTATTTTACGTGGAGGGAAGAGAGAGAGAGAGAGAGAGAGAGAGAGAGAGAGAGAGAGAGAGAGAGAGAGAGAGAGAGAGAGAGAGAGAGAGAGAGAGAGAGAGAGAGAGAGAGAGAGAGAGAGAGATGGCGGAAATGCGATTAGGAAGAAGAAAAGATAGGACTGACTGATTGAAAAGACGGAAAAAAGAGGGGAAACGAGAACAAAGGAGAGGAAAGGAGAGAACAGAGCAGATCAGAAAACAGAAAAGCCGAAGTAAAGCGAGGCAAGGCAAGACGAGGCGAGACAAGGAGAGGAAGGGAGAGAAAGGGAGAGGAGATTAAAGGGTGGGCAAAGGTAAAGGAGAGTAAGGGACAGGGAGGAGAAGAAGAAGGGAGGGAGGGTGATATATACAAATTTCATTGGAATGTATTATAATAACAGAAAAAATGGCCAGGAAAGGAAAACTAAAAAATATAATCATGGTGGAATCAATTTAAAAATATAAAACAAAATTACGAAAGGAGAAAAACTGTCTGCGACCAGTAATAAAATAAAAGCAACGAAATTGATAAAGCGAAAGAGAAAAAAAAAAGAAAGTTGAAAAAAGATAAGAAATAAGTCAGTTAAGATCGAGAATGTTACAAATGGGAGGCATAAGAAAAAGACGAGAAACGAAATGAAAATAAAAAAATACAAATGAGAAAGAAGGAAAAAATGAATAACTGAATGGAAAAAGAAAATACTGGACGTCAAATAGAGAAGAGAACACTAAATAAATGAGGTACGAGAAAAAAAAATTCCTGGAGGAGGAGGAGGAGGAGGAGGAGGAGGAGGGGGAGGAATGGCGGAAAGTGGAGGAGGAAGAGGGAGAAGAACGAGGAGGAGAGAGATATAAGAGGAGGAGGACGGCAAGGAGGAGAAAGAGAAGGAAACGAAGGACGGCAAGAGAAAGGAGAGAAAAAAAGAGCATGAGAAGCAAGCGTGGAAGGAAGGAGTAAAAAAAAAAAGATGGAGGAGGGGAAGGAAGAACACCACGAGTAAGGAAGGGAAAGAAGGGAGAATTGAGGGATTCTCGACTCTTGTCAGGAGTGTCTCGTGTATCACTGCCTCTTTTAATCGAATGAGGACGAGACGAGGCGACGCGGCACAGGAGAGATGGTAGTAGCGGCGCCCCTCATCCCCTGAACCCATCCATCCATTTCCAACTCAAGATACAGAAACAGTAATCAAAATAGTGCCTTTTCCTGGGTGAGAAGAAATAGTGAAGTTCTCTTATTACTTCCGAGCCAACCCAGATCTGCCCCCTCTCTTCTTACAGCCATTTGAGTCCAACTTAGCGCCGCTGGAATCATTGCCTAGTGAGTATTAGGCCAGCTTCCCCATGCATGTTATTCTTGCAAGGAAGTGCCCGTGTGCGCCCTCACAGGCAGGAGACGTGTGCGATCAACTCCTGGGCTGAGAGAGAGAGAGAGAGAGAGAGAGAGAGAGAGAGAGAGAGAGAGAGAGAGAGAGAGAGAGAGAGAGAGAGAGAGAGAGAGAGAGAGAGAGAGAGAGAGAGAGAGAGTCAAAGGCCTAGATAAACATACATCAAACGTTCAAGCACAGAAATTTAGGCTGGCAAGATTTAAAACTTGATCTATTGTTTCTGAAAATAAATATTCCTTGATCGTCAAGAGACGGGCATCTGTTACTCTGCACCAGAGTCTTGTCCCTTGAACAATTCACCTGTCACTGGCTTCCCGAGGCAATGCATTATTACAAGGCATCTTCTCTTTGCGTCACATTAGAGCTTCTCTTACTTTTGTTTGACTCAGATCCAATTACTTAAGGGTTTCTTCAGACAAAGAGCCTGTATCCGTAAGAAATATTGAACGCTGTTTTCGCAGTTTCACAATGGAGGTTTCTGATTGATAACAAATAGTAATTGTGAAAAGTGTGGAAACTTTTCTTTCAGTACAGAGTGTCAAGGAAGCTTTCTATAATTTCGTTATGCCTTACTAGTAATTCATTTCTCAGTCCATCTGAAAAATGAATGTACGTCCCCTGCTAGCACGAGCACGAGTCATGAATAACTTTGTAAGTAATGACTGGCTGTGTAGTGCTCCACCAAAACTAAATAAAATGTTGTGGCGGAATTCAGAGAATGGCATTAAAGGAAATGAGGTGCAGAAAGATGGTTTCATGTTACCCTCAAGCTGTTTTTGTTATATATTTTTGTTCATTAGAATCGTGTACCTTTACTTCAGTAAGAAGTCTTTTACAATCATTGGCGTCAGTGGATTGATCGTCAAAACGTGTTGACTTCATAAGAAGACGCAAATGTAAGTCGATCAAGCACTGCCTTATAAGGATGAACACCTAACTGTAATAGCACCAGGTGAGTGAAAAGCCGCGATATCGAGTTCTCAGGTAGCCAGGTAGCGAGGAGCCGTGTGGTGGTCTGTTCCCTTTGGTGTTGTTGAGAAAAGGGAGAAAAAAAAAAAAGAACACGAAGAACGTAAGAAAAGGAGTAAGATAACGAATCGAGACAGGAAATTAGAGGAGCAACAGGAGGAAATAAAGATGTGAAAGAGGAAATTTACGTATTCTGCTCCATCCACCACCTCCCATTTTCTTCCTATTCCTCTTTTGGTAGGACGTGAGGAAAACGATGGTGGAGGTAGTACAGAACAAAAAGACACACTCCTAGCCCTCATGACACACGAGGAGGATGGAGCAACGGATCAAGGCTATAAATGTATTACATGCTGCACTGTGTCCTGTTTCCTAGACTACTCCTCAGGGCACATGTATGCCTGTCAATTGTTTTAAGTCTTAGAGGAAGTGGCTGTATACGTAGATGTGATACAGTTGACTGTAATCCCAAGCATTGCATCATTTTATCCCTGATATTTAACAGGCTCTACTGAAAGTTATTCGTGTTTTTGATGAGTGTTTTCATAGTTGTAGTGATAATTTAGCAAGAATTTTTCTTTAATGTAATAATAATAATAATAATAATAATAATAATAACAATAATAATAATAATAATAATAATAATAATAATAATAATAATAATAATAATGATACAACTTTAATTCATTTCACAGCTGGGAAACAATTTAGGTCGTTCACTGCTACCAATCTTTGCTAATGTCTCTTTAATGATGGCGGCCATTCATTTGTAAGCCACGTCAACTCATTCATGTTAGAAAATCGTTGCATTTTCCTTTAATATATGAAAGTACATGTTTTTTATGGATGAAAATGTTTTGATTTTATTCATAATTCACAATGCATCACGTACACAGACTTAACTGTCTGAGACCGCACACTATCACGCACACCATTAAGAGGAACACCGCCGTCTGAAACAGGAAGAAGAAACGACCTCATCAAAAGTAAACAGAAAGAGGAAAACAGAAGACCCAGACAGTAAGCAGAACACGTCAAGGAGTGCCCATATGAAGGCTGCACTCCCACCCAACAACTCAACTCACCTTCTTAAACGACTGACTGCCTGGCTCAACGTTCCTGCTTGTCAAATGTGCATTCATTTTACACCATATATATATATATATATATATATATATATATATATATATATATATATATATATATATATATATATATATATATATATATATATATATATCCCCACAAGGAAAACATACGAATAACTACCGTAACATCAGCCAAGCCAGTCGATCCTACCACACTTACTTATCATTGTTATCACTATTAATGATTTATTATAGCGGTAGACTTCAAAATAGGATAGTCTTGAATTTGACAAATAGACGTGCAAGCTGACTGTTGCAATTCACGGCAACCTCCATGCCTCACCACTTCTACGAGCAAACTAACAGACTGAATACCAAATGACACCAAATAACTTGCATATCAGTAATTATACATCATCACTAGCAACACAAGATACTTCATGGGCGACCCCCCCCCCCCCACCGCTCTCTCTCTCTCTCTCTCTCTCTCTCTCTCTCTCTCTCTCTCTCTCTCTCTCTCTCTCTCTCTCTCTCTCTCTCTCTCTCTCTCTCCAAACAAAGACTAGACCTGTACAAAGACCAAAACACCAGTGCAACATCCCCGTGCTGCCTATAATAGGCAAACCGACACCGTGCACCAAACGTTAACAAAAAACAGCAGCAGCAGCAGCACCATCAAGCAGACATGACACACAACATGAAAGAAAACGGGGAAAGCACTGACAAAGAGAATGACAGACGCACCCCACTTCAAGGTCTCGTCAGCTGTGTCAAAAGAGAGAAAAACAGCGGAGGGGGGTAAAAGACAAAAGCCATACCTGACATGCTGAAGGACTTTGAGGAGGATAGGGGAGAGGGGACGCCGCAAGTGAAGGCACAAGGGGCACTGGGGCCGCTGGTGGGCGCTGGCTGGCGGCCTTCCAAACTATATATCTTGATCGGCTTGTCTGGGAGGGAGAGGAAAAAAAGGACGAGAATTCTTTTAGTTATCCTTCGTCTTTCCCTGACTAGTGACACCTGAGGCCACGATAATGTGCCCCGCGGGTGTCGCTAATGGTGTGGTGGTGGTGGTGTGTGAATGTAAGTGTGGTGGTGGTGGTGGTGGTGGTGTTATCAAAGGTGTGGTAGTGTTGGTGGTGTGGTGCAAATGGTTACTGGTGTCGCAGTGTTGTTATATATGAAATGTTATAACACACTTAAATAGCAGAGGTAGTGCCTTACTGCTTTTATTTAAAGGGATGGAATAAAACATTACAAGCATGACTGCAAACTAGCAAAAAATACAAAAGTGTTAAGTGCACAGACATTACACAGTCTCAAGAGATGGCTGGATAAATTGATGGATAATGATGACAGATGGCCTGGCCTGGTGGCGGAGAGCTGTCAGAAATATTGATCTCATATGTACAGTGAAAAACATATCTAGAGAAAAAGATGTTATGTGGTAAGCAGTAGTTGTGTTCTTCTTCATCAATATTGTGTGAGTTTTAAATGTGACAATGAAGCCACGTGTTGGGAAGTCCAGTTAGCAAGAATCGGCTTTAAGTTGAGACCCTAGATCTCTATTTCAGCACTTCATCCACCATCCGAACTCCATTCCAAAACTGAAATTACAATGTGCTTTAAGTCCTGCATCAATGTAAGGTGGAAGTGTTCAGCCAAGGCACTGAAGGATGAAGGAGAGATAGAGCAATGAGTTATGAGCCAAGACGTGAGATAAGTCGCTGTCTTCAATTTAAAACCTATCGGCGGATGAATATTATGTCTTTTCAACAACAAAAGCCCTTTACTGTATATATTTAGGAAATTTTACATAGCAATTTTCTTCTTCTACAGCTTTATTTCCTATAGATACGAAAATAGATCAGCAAGTGGGAATTATACACATGCTGCATCCAACTTTATTTCACGGTTTCATTTTCCAATACGCCAATAGGGGGGAGATAAACGTGTGGTGCCAAATTATGTTAGGGAGAGTGTATGGGTGTTGCAGTGTGATAAGACCACCATTAATACTCATGTACACACACACACACACATACACACACACACACACACACAAATGCATCCATCCATCCCTCTTCCTTTCCCCCCTCTTCACGCAAACACACCCATCCACCCACCAACCAATACACACACACACACACACACACACACACACACACACACACATCCCATCGTCCCTCACGCGTTTTTTAGACAAAAGACTCACAATTCAAAGCCATTTTATTCACCTGTGTAGTTACTTTCAACGATATTCACACTAACACATATACAGACAAGCTCTTCAACAGTGCTTCCATCAGTCAGTGCGCCTCCCTTCCCTCATGACCGCCTGTGTGATTCACTGCAATGTTTAAATCGGTGGTTTGTTTCGGGTTCATTAGGTTAATTCCTTTTTCAATTGTTTGTATTGGAATTTTTATCCGGTAGATAGAATTTGGTGGTGGTGGTGTGGTTGTGGTGGTGAGAGAGAGAGAGAGAGAGAGAGAGAGAGAGAGAGAGAGAGAGAGAGAGAGAGAGAGAGAGAGAGAGAGAGAGAGAGAGAGAGAGAGAGAGAGAGAGAGAGAGAGAGAGAGAGAGAAGGTCTAAAAATAGTCAATATAACAACAGAAAGTAAATCCTCTTTTCTGGACATTGATACGGAATAGCTGCAAGTGATTCACCAGGAAAGAGACATCAGAAGACCTGAAAAGAACCGACCAACATATTCACTATCTCTGCTACACAAGTATTTCACAAACTATTCTCTAATAGGATTACTGCAACGCTTGATCTCACTCCTTCCTGCGACTCCCGTTAAGGGTCGCCACACCAGACCACCAGTCACCATTTCACTGTCTTCTTCGTTTTCTGTTGCAATAATTCAACACAGCACACAGGATTCAGGAGGCGTTGTGCAGCTCACGGAATCCATGTGAAATATTTCGAATAAATAAATCCACAATGCGTGGCTTTAGCTGAGCAAGAAAAATATCCTCAACCATATATACACCTTCGGAGTGACTGAAACACTGGGGAGAATTGAGGTTAGTGGACATGTGAATGTACTGGAAGACTCATACGAGGTACAAAGTAGTATGTCGAATAAATGAATCCACAATGCATGACTTCCACTGATCAAAAAATGCCCCCGATTCTGTAAAAACCTTAGCAGTTATTGAAGCAATGAGAAGAAGAGGAATAGAGGAGACATGTCAAAGTATTGCAAGTCTGATGCAGGAGGAGGACACACACACACACACACACACACACACACACACACACACACACACACACACACACCACCGCGACCTGCTTCCCTGCGACGCACCGCCGCCGCGACGAGCCCTACGCGCATGTACCAAGCTGGTCCCCATCAGAGGCTGCACTGACCGTTACAAGCACATCGCCGTCCCACTCTAGTCAGGCTGTTTAATAACCACTGATGTTACTGCTACTCTTGTTTGTCATTCTAGTTAATTTTATCTTCTTATATTGTTTTAATTTCTCTGTTCTTAATTTTGCCTTTTTAACTTTCATTTTTATAGTCTGCCTCATAATTTGCCTCTGGTTTGGTGGTATTCTCATTGTTTTTAATGTTTTCTTTCTACCACCAATGTATATTTTCAGCTGTTGGCTGCATATATATATATATATATATATATATATATATATATATATATATATATATATATATATATATATATATATATATATATATATATATATATATATATATATATGAGGAGCACCGGCCAAGGGCAACAAAAGTGCAATAAAAAAAGGGCTCACTGAAGTGTCGGTCCCCGACAAAGGCGAAAGCGTTAGTCAAAAATTACAGGATAAGTGTGTTGAAACCTCCCTCTTGAAAGAGTTCAAGTCATAGGAAGGTGGAAATAAAGAAGCAGGCAGGGAATTCCAGAGTTTACCAGAGAAAGGGATGAATGAATGGGCATACAGGTTAACTTTTGCATTAAAGAGGTGGACAGAAAAGGGGTGAGTGACTGAAGAAAGTCTTGTGCAGTGAGGTCGAGGGAGAAGGGGAGGTTAGCAAGAGCAATTGGCATGAAAACAGCGGTAGATGATAGCAAGATATGCAACACTGCGGCGATGAGAAACAACCTGAAGACAGTCAGTTAGAGCAGAGGAGCTGACAAGACGAAAAGCTTTTGATTCCACCCTGTCTAAAAGAGCTGTATGAGTGGAGCCCCCCCCTCCTCCCCCCCCACATACATGTGAAGCATACTCCTTACATGGACGGATAAGGGCCCTGTAAGGAGTTAGCAGTTGGGGGGTTGGGGAGTGAGAAAACTGACGGAGACGACTCAGAAAGCCTAACTTCATAGAAGTTGTTTTAGCTAGAGGTGAGATGTTAAGTTTCCAGTTCAGATTATAAATAAAGAACAGACCAAGGATGTTCAGTGTAGAAGAGGGGGACAGTTGAGTGTCACTGAAGAAGGGGGGTAGTTGTCTGGAATTCTAGACAACTATCCCCCCCTAGATGGATGGAGAGAGAAAAAAAAAGTAATTGAACAACACTAAGTTTGTTCTGCCCCAATCAGAAATTTTAGAGAGATCAGAAGTCAGTCGTTCTGTGGCTTCCCTGCATCTATCAGTAGCATCTATATTCAATAAACTGTTGATTATTAATAATGATAACTATAATAGTAATATTATTATTATTATTATTATTATTAATATTATTATTATTATAACACAAAAAATGTAACACAGGTACACTAAATGTACTTGCAAAACTAAAACCGTAAAATTAGAGAAGAAGGGAGCAGGTAAGTGCAAAGTAGTTCACCTGCGTCCACGTCTCCCTCTCTTCGTAATCCAGGTGATAATGTACGTCAATCACCTGCATTATGTATTGATTTCATGCAAACACGTTTTTTTTTACTTAACCCTTTTACTTACTTTTTTACTTTATATATATATATATATATATATATATATATATATATATATATATATATATATATATATATATATATATACTTGTTCACATTTCCCTGTCAGTGATGGCATTTCCCAGCCGTCACACGGGAAACACTTCAGGCCTGGACGAGTGACGCACACTATTATCTTTAATTCAGAATTTTAATTTACCAAAAATATGCTTATTAGTAGATTCACTTACAAAATGTTCAAAAATATAAATTGGAGTCGTCAGTTGTATCATATAAATACAATACAATTCCGCTACGAGATACACACATATTTACAAATATTTCATGTGTGTTTCATTTTTGGCAGCCATTTTTTTCTTTTTTCACTGGCAGTTGAGGATTACAAGCTTTCACCTAACAAACGATTTTTTTTTTATCATATTGTATAAATCAAGAGCAGTAAAAATATTTCCATAGTGGGTAAAAATAATTGTAAACAAAACAAGTCCACAAACATTAAGCGCTGCCTCTGAGTTTGCGTCAGAAGGAAGGTGTTGCCTGAAGTGTGAATAATGAGTGTGCTAAATGGTTATATGAGTACATCATTAAAGCTAATACTGTGGCAGAATGTTGTTGTTGTTGTAGTTGTTGTTGGTGTTGGTGTTGTTGTTGTTGGTGTTGGTGTTGGTGTTGTTGTTGTTGTTGTTGTTGTTGTTGTTGGTGTTGTTGTTGTTGTTGTTGTTGTTGTTGTTGTTGTTGCTGCTGTTGTTGTTGTCCTGCTGCTACCACTATCAGCACTACGACAGCTGCCACTCCTGCTACTGCTCTTACCACTCTTACTATACTATCCTTATTTGTCTGCTCATTTGTCTGTCTGTCTGTCTATCTGTCTGTCTATCTGTCTGTCTTTGTCTGTCTGTCTCTCTGTCGGTCTGTCCTCAACACTGAAAACAATTACAACTACAATTTTCATTGAGGGTGTGAGGCAAGACTTTACGTAAGGGTGATAACAAGTCCTTTACGACCATCAGGGGAACACCTCAGACAGACTCACGAGGCCTCAAGTAAAGCAATATGTATCTAACTAATTGAATCCTCAAGTCGACTTCCTGCAGTGGCTGTATAAAAGGGAGGCGGTCACGATAACCTTACAAAAAAAAAAAAAGACGTGTATACTAATCAGACAGAGAGAGAGAGAGAGAGAGAGAGAGAGAGAGAGAGAGAGAGAGAGAGAGAGAGCGCACCGCATCTATTCCAAAATCTCGTTTAATGCAAAGGATCATGAGAACTACGCAAGAAAGAAAAATAAATGAAAGAATAATAATATAATGTTACCGTAATATGAAAAAGAAAAAAAAAAGTACATCAAGTTCGTCACCAGATGAACCTCACGATGTCAAAGCGGCGCTCCTTCCGACAACTGGCGGAGCTTTGCTGGCCATGAGGTAATTACATCCGATTATTTCAGGAGACGCTTCGTGATCCGGCACGGAGTGGAAAAAGCGCGGGCCTCGTTAGTGCGTGCCCTGCCTCACTTGAAAGAAAAAGGAGAACAAGCGGAGAAAATGGGATTCCGTGGCGGGCGAGTCTCAGGGTATTGTAGGCGAAACTTTTTATTGATTTATACTGCCTTGTTACTTGCTTTTTTCTTTTTCTTTTTACTGAGTTTCCATACGAGTCGGTGGAGGAAACAGGCGGCTAGAATATTGAAAAAAGCATGAAAAAAATTGAGTGGAATTAAATGCAGAGCTTGGAACGAATCAATAACGAGAGGGAGAGAGAAGAGAACAACAAAGGGAGAAACCAACACAACGTACACCACCACCACCACCACCACCTACACTACGAGCACACCCACCACCACCGCCTCGCCATTCCCGAAAAGGTCGAGCCTGTCTTCGGTAACCAACTAAGGACATTTTCGCAGTACTGGAAATTGTTGCAGCGTTCTCTCGTCGGCTCCACAATCGTCGCGGCGGGGAGAGGGACGCCATTACCCTCAGCGCCGCGACGAGCTTTTCGGGGGCGCTCTCAGACTGTCTTTGTACTTCCCTTCCCTGCTCGCGGCGGTCACGGGGGCGGTGATCTCTGCTGGCAAGGTGGAGACATTTTTGAAGCTGTATTATTTTTTTTGTATTATTTTCATTGTTGTTGTTCTGCGATGTTTTGTCTTCTTTCTGTATTTTTTTTCTATTTGTTCGTTTATTCTTTATTTTCATAACTCCTCCATCTTCTACATCTAACTATTGCTACTGTTGCCATTACCGTTACTGTTAGGACAGCAACTACGACTACTACCACTACTACTATTGTCGTAGCCAAGCCGAGGGTGTGTTGTCGCCAAAGCACCCAGGCCTTGGCCACCCATTGCCCCAGAGGTCACTGGTTATCGCCGTGACCCCTTGTGAGGCTTACGGCATCCCTGGTCACACGAACAGGACAGTGCCTGCCTTGATGACGAGGCACCCGAGCGCCGAGTAAAGGTGACTAAGGCCGTGTAGTTAATGGACCTAGCCTATTCGTAATCAATCTTGTGATCAAGTTACCTTACAGTCGCTGACTTCACAAAACACTTCAGTAATGCACGAACTAGAAGGATATAGAAAAACCATATATGTTCGCGTGTAAAGGTGGTTATTGCCCCGCACAACCCCTGGTAATTCACAATGTGTCGGGTCGCCGGCATTGCACCACCTACTCCCTGCACCGTAGCCACGTCACCACATAAACCCTGCACAGCTATGCACCGTATGGAGGCAATCCACACATTTTCCCAGAACCATACCCACATCTAACAACACACATAATAATCACAGTCAAATAGAGACATTTATAGTGCTTAACATACCTTCAAAGGCCAACACAGGACCCAGGTGCACCCCACACAACCAACACCACCCTGGTGTCGACACAGCCCTGGCCACGTCACCACTGGCCACCCAGAACGCACTTGATAACACTTCACTTCCCTATATATACTAAGCCTCACCTAAGTAATATACAAAAGGCACATAAAAATAAATATTCATAATATGATCTACAAATATACATACAAAAATGCATAAAACAAGAAAAACCTGGCAATACACAGGACCGTCCCGAAACCCGGACGAATACGAACAACCACGACTCCCGTCAGGTACTCAAGACATCGTGATTCATGATACAATACCCAATTATAAAACAAACGAATTTTCTCCTGAATGGTATATATATATTTTTTTTGTAATAAATTAAAGGCACCCGTACATATTCAAGATTACATCATAATTTGTATTAACTTCATACGCACTGATCATATCACTCTCTCATATCAAAACAAAATTTTTGTTCTGGTCTGCATTAAAACTCCGTTGTCAATTTCTGAAGGTGTACATGATCCATACAGCAGACAATTCTTATCATATTCTCACATGCATGTGTGTATATACCATTACGGGGAAATATTAAGAAGAATCGCGCAGCCCTATTTCCTATTTTTTTTTTTTCGGTTCGTGTCCCCTACAGTGAAAGGGAACCTGGTGGGAAAGCGGGGTTTTCGGGTGTGGAAAGGTAATATAGAGCCAATTATCGCCTCTTACCACTAAAGATAAATAGGAAGCTGCACTACTGCTGCTGTTCATGTTGTTGTGATGGCAGCTGTGTTCTTGCTCTTGCTGCTACCATTCTAACTAAACCTAATTATACCTAATCTAACCTAACTAAACCGGTAGATATGAAATAGAGCAGCAGCAGCAGCAGCAGCAGCAGCAGTAGTGCAGCTCCCTGTTTAGTTTTGGTGGTGAGAGGCGGTATTTGGCTCTACTTTAGCTTTTTTCACTCGAAACCCTGCTTTCCCTCCAGCTCCCCAACATTGCGAGGGGTGGGAGCACAAAAAAATAGGAAATAGGGCCGCACGACTCTTCTTAATATTTAGCCACATACGTACATGAGATGTCTTGTTGAAGCAATGTTAAAGAAATCGTAGGCACAAATACCTTTGCGGATCCAGTGGAGAACGTATAAGCTTACCCCAGTGAGACACTCACTGTACAGGATGGCAGCCAAACAGGAACTGCCGCTGGAAACTTGGAAAGCCTCACTTTCATATGAAACAACCCATGAAACCTTGAACGAAGCCCGAAACAGATCGATACGCATATCTTCACTAACGGATTTCACACAACTTTCATCAAAGTAACATGCAAGTATTTTTTTTCACACTTAAAATTACATAAATCTCTCTGGAACTGTAGTGTTTTGTCTTCAGCTCATACTGCCTAGTAGCGACTCTGCCCGTCACACTGTCACTGGTGCGACTACAAAGGAGAGAAAATGACAGCTGGTCTCACACTCTCACACACACGCACACACACACGCATATCTGCTTCCTTCTGTGTGTGTGTGTGTGTGTGTGTGTAAGAGAGTTTGGCAGCTCTCTCCAAACTGATGTCGCTGCATACATCATGAAGTTGAGATAAAATAGAGGAGAGATGACAGGTATTGGCGGCAGTGCTGAGATGCTGGGAGGAAACACTAGCTGACAAATTGTTACTTCATGTACAGACAGTGATAGTGTCTGGCATAGAGGCGTACATTCCTCACTCATTTTCTTGTCCTAAACCTTCTAAACCTTGGTTAAACACAGCTTATTCTCGTGCTATACATAATAGAGAGGTGGCCCACAAAAGGTACTTAAGCCTTCCATCATCAGAATCTCATGCACTTTATATTTTTGCCCGGAACCATGCCAAGTATGTTCTCCAACTAGCCAAAAACTCCTTCATTAACAGAAAGTGTCAAATTTTTTTAAGATCTAACTCCCCTCGTGATTTCTGGCATCTAGCCAAAATATCTCCAATACTTTCCTTCTTCTTCTTCCCCTCCTCTATTTCAACCAGATGGCACCACTGCTATCACATCTATTTCTAAAGCTGAACTCTTCGCTCAAACCTTTGATAAAAACTCTACCTTGAACGATTCTGGGCTTGTTCCTCCCTCTCCTCCAGCCTCTGACTACTTCATGCCACCTACTAAAATTCTTCGCAATGATGTTTTCCATGCCCTCGCTGGCCTAAACCCTCGGAAGGCTTATGGACCTGATGGGGTCCCTCCTATTGTTCTCCGAAACTGTGCCTCCGTGCTTGCACCTTGCCTAGTCAAACTCTTTCAGCTCTGTCTGTCAACATCTACCTTTCCTTCTTGCTGGAAGTTTGCTTACATTCAACCTGTTCCTAAAAAGGGTGACCGTTCTAATCACTCAAACTACCGTCCTATTGCTTTAATTTCCTGCCTATCTAAAGTTTTTGAATCTATCATCAACAGGAAGATTCTTAAACATCTATCACTTCACAACCTTTTATCTGATCGCCAGTATGGGTTCCGTCAAGGTCGCTCTACTGGTGATCTTCTGGCTTTCCTTACTGAGTCTTGGTCATCCTCTTTTAGAGATTTTAGTGAAACTTTTGCTGTTGCCTTGGATATATCAAAAGCTTTTGGTAGAGTCTGGCACAAAGCTTTGATTTTCCAAACTACCCTCCTACGGCTTCTATCCTTCTCTCTGTAACTTCATCTCAAGTTTCCTTTCTGACCGTTCTATTGTTACTGTGGTAGACGGTCACTGTTCTTCTCCTAAATCTATTAACAGTGGTGTTCCTCAGGGTTCTGTCCTGTCACCCACTCTCTTCTTATTATTCATTAATGATCTTCTAAACCAAACTTCTTGTCCTATCCACTCCTACGCTGATGATACCACCCTGCACTTTTCCACGTCTTTTCATAGACGTCCAAGCCTTCAGGAGGTAAACATTTCACGCAAGGAAGCCACAGAACGCTTGACTTCTGATCTTTCTAACAAACATGGTATTGTTCAATGCCTCAAAAACTCAATTCCTCCATCTATCAACTCGACACAATCTTCCGGACAGATATCCCTTCTTCTTCAATGACACTCAACTGTCCCCCTCTTCTACACTCAGCATCCTCGGTCTGTCCTTTACTTATAATCTGAACTGGAAACTTCACATATCATCTCTAGCTAAAACAGCCTCTATGAAGTTAGGTGTTCTGAGACGTCTCCGCCAGTTTTTCTCACCCCCCCAGCTGCTAACTCTGTACAAGGGCCTTATCCGTCCATGTATGGAGTATGCTTCACATGTCTGGGGGGTTCCACTCATACTGCTCTTCTAGACAGGGTGGAATCACCGCCGCAATGTTGCATCTCTAGCTGTCTTCTACTGCTATTTTCATGCTAACTGCTCTTCTGATCTTGCTAACTGCATGCCTCCCCTCCTTCCGCGGCCTCGCTGCACAAGACTTTGTTCTTTCTCTCACCCCTATTTTGTCCACCTCTCTAACGCAAGAGTTAACCAGTATTCTCAATCATTCATCCCTTTCTCTGGTAAACTTTGGAAGTCCCTGCCTGCTTCTGTGTTTCCACCTTCCTATGACTTGAATTCCTTCAAGAGGGAGGTTTCAAGACACTTAGGGCCGTAGTTTTAGAAAATTTGAGGGCCCTTACATGAGAAATTCGTAGTTTTAAATACCGATTCCTTTGATGAACCCTTACTTGCCACACTGTAAACCTTTAATATTATTGGAAATGTAAGGGTTAGTGACAAGGGTGGGGTAAGTATGCCTTACATGCTACCCTATAATGAAATAACCGATAAAATCATATAATTATCTTACAGATATAATCAGAAACGAATTAGCAAGTATTTTACAGCCTCTTTCTTGCTATAGTAACCAACAATTTAACCGTGAGGCAATTTTAGTGACTTTTAGAAACAGTAAGGATACGATAAAGAAAAAGCGTCAACAAACCCATACTCTGCTCTGCGGCGTGGTCTTCTCAGCTGACTGGTAAGTACCATCACTTATTAGTTCTTTTAACAGTAAATACAACTTAATATGATTTGTAATGGATACTAAGGAAAAAAAGGAAATAAAGTGGAGATAAAACAACTAATTTCGAGGTACTGATAACTAATTTATGTATCAAATGTGATGCATCTTCATTTCGAGATACTTTTCAATTCCGGGAACTTTATATATATATATATATATATATATATATATATATATATATATATATATATATATATATATATATATATATATATATATATATATAAAGCAAACACATACGTGACCACAATTCAATATCTCAAAAGAAATAAATAAACAAAAAGCATCATATTCCACCCAGATAAAAAATAGTCAATGCCTTGGAACCGTATTTATATAACAACTTAACCTAATGTAACTTAAGCGAACGTGAAATAGCTTTATTACCAAGTGAAATCAGCATATCGCCCTCCATATTCTCCAAGAATTTTTCAACCTGTCTAATGTTATGTTATGTGGTTTCTTATTGTCTGTCTTTATTCATTGTAGATTTAACATGGAGAATGGTCATCAATGGCTTCAGTTACGAAATATGCGGAGGATGGAGGAGATGGTTAGAGTGAGGCTGAGAAGAGTGAGGCTAAGAAAAGTCATTCGGGATCGCAGCAATCCATTTGAAGACCTTGCTGAGGAAGAATTCCTCCAACGATTCAGACTGACCAAGGAGTGTGTGCTCTGTTGCAAAACATCAGAGGACACCTTCCCATTGCTGCAGATGCAAGAGGTAGGTACCAGATGTGCAGTACATGTCATTGGTTTCCTGGTGGATGGGATCACTCTTCCAAGTTTGATATCAATGCAGTAGCTGGTACATATAAAATCCATTATTACTGGCAGAAGAGCCTGTCAAATGATATTCATTATTTTGTCAGGCCATACTTATCATTTACACACTTTTAACAATATACATTATTTAGTAACACTACATGTAATATAGTAGAATATGCTTATTCATTTTTTTTTATTTCATAAAAAATGGATGGTCCAGGATGCTTCTTTTTCTTTTCTGAGATACAGCATATATTCAAAGAATGTTTTGTGGTATACAGTTCAATAAAGTGCTATGGCGTTTAGTTTTATCTCAAAGCATAATGAACATAGAGAGACAGCTGTATTACATAATTGCCCTTTCATTTCCCATCAGGTTGCCCAATACCACAGCATCTGCAACTCCTTATAACACTGAGATGTATGGCCACTGGTGGACACCAACTTACAATCAGTGACTGCTACCAAGTCTCTCAGACAAGTATTAGCAGGTGTATCAGGACAGTGACGCCCATTATTGCTCAGATGGCAAAGGACTATGTGAAGATGCCAACAGGTATGAATGCAATAAGAGTAATGGAAGGGTTTTTGGAGATTGCCAGAATGCCAGGAATTGTTGGTGCTATCGACTGCACAACCCACATTCACATTCTGCGACCAGCTTGTGAGAATCCAGAACTGTACCACAATAGAAAAGGTATCTTCTCCCTTAACTGTCAAGCTGTATGTGGACCAGATTTAGCTTTTTTTAATATTGTTGCGAGATGGTGGGGTAGTGCCCATGACAGCAACATTTTTAACAACAGTTTGTTACGGCATGAATTTGAGCAAGGCATGCACGAGGGTAAGTTGTTAGGGGACATGGGTTACCCTTGCCGTAGTTATCTGTTTACTCCACCAATGAATCCCAGCAACCAAAGTGAAACAGCGTATAATGAGGCACACATTAAAACAAGAAATAAAATAGAATGTGCATTTGGTGTCTTAAAAAGACACTTTAGTTGCTTGGGCAAGCGTCTTTACACGGCTTTAGACACCACAAAAAAACATTATTGTAGCAGCAGTTGTGCTACATATTTTTGCAATTCAGAGTAATGTGCCTCTCCCAAATCATCATCTTGAATCAGACGATGCAGATTCGGATGATTCAAATGCAGATGATCATGGTGTTGACCCAGAAACAGCCATTGCTAACAATAATGCAGCACAGCAAGCTGGAAGGGCTAGATATATCAGAACATACTTCTGATAACACAGGATGGTTTGATTCTGCCACTCAAATATGGTATCTCCTCCATACTCTTGTATTAACCTCTTTCATTACTCCATCCATGTATCTGGTAAACACCCAAGCGGACAGACATCCTATCTCACACATGCCACTCTACCAAATATTACACCAGGTATTCAAGAGCATTCCTTCTAAACTATAGGTGTACATATAACTGATTATAAGTGTTATCCAAAATAGTATTCAAATATGTACGAATCTAAGGGATTTTTGCTATTTCTTTTTTTTATGTGAATTGTTACTCAGAAAAATGTACTTGTAATTCCCATTTCTTACCTTGATGAGTTTGATTTTACTTTGTATACAGTATGACTATAAACACTTTGTTATGAAAATACACTAGTTGTTATACAGTTATGGTAAATGACAACACTAAGTAAAAGATATTTTTCTCAAAAATATAATCACATATTTTATCACCATCGAATAGAGTAATCATATTTTACTGCAACAGAAAAGGAAAAATCAATTATATACTGTAGTTTTAGTGTCTGTGTGTGTGTGTGTGTGTGTGTGTGTGTGTGTGTGTGTGTGTGTGTGTAGTAATAAAACTTCAGTGGTTAACTGTATAGTAATTTATTATCCAATGTAAATAAATATACATATTAAGAAAAAAACAAGGTTTTAACGATCTTTACCTCTATTTATAAATCACAGTTATATATCACATGAATATATGTCTTATTGAAAAAATCCTTTAATGATCACATCACTAATGAAGCACAGAGATTATCTAAGTGTTTGTACTAAATTGGGGGTGTAAAAAAGGAGACTAGTTATTAATGGCCATTGCCCTTATATAGTAATTATATAATAAATCACAGTCCTATATCACATGAATACATGAATCTATGTACTATTTCAAAAAAATATAATGATGATACCTTTCAAACAAAGCACTGAGATTACTATATATATATATATATATATATATATATATATATATATATATATATATATATATATATATATATATATATATATATATATATATATATATATATATATATATATTATAAGTGTTTGTACTAAACTGGGTGAGTAAAGAAACTTTGGATCTTGGTCTTACAGCAACACCGCAAAACAAATTTACGCCTGATCATTTCTAGAATTGTCCAAGAAATCTACAAATGCACCTGCAGCTGCACGCACATCTTCCAGTGTGTCTCCAACTCTTGAATGTATAGAAGACATAATTTTCATTGCTTGGCGTAGACAGTCCCCTTCCATCTTTTTATTTTCTAAGTTTTGTTTATGAATTTGCATCACTATTTCATGTTCTTCCTTTTGAAACTATGGCAACATTTCATAGGACTCTCTGCCAACACTGTCTTCCACTTGCCTTTTCTTTGCTTTAAACTTTTTCCCACTCACTTTTCCTCTTGCACTGGAAGACTGTATTGGTGACAATTCACTTGGAAAGGTAACTGGTACCGATGCCAAAACAGAGGTGGAAGGAAGAGGTGTGCTACAAATTGAAGCTACTGTACATCAACAGAGGTTGAAGAAAGTGGTGTACAGTGGTTGGAGGAGCTTGAGGATGACACTACAGTTCTATGAACATCCTTAGAAGTTAAAGGAAGAGGTGTGCCGTGGATGGCAGGACTGTAGAGCAAAGCTGCAGTTCCCGATGACTCAACAAAAGAGGTGCAAACAGCAAGTGCACTATCATTTCCTCTGGCAGGCATGAGTGAAATAGGCACTGAGCGTGCTGTGGATGGCTGTTCAGTCATGGCCATCGGCTCATCCAACTGCTCTCCCTTCTCATTAATAACAACGACAGTGACATCTGTGAACAAACAAATAACATTAATGAAAGTAACAGTATGGTTGTTTACAGTATAGTGTTTAAGTATATGAATGGATAGCCTCTTCCACTGAATGAGTAATATAGTTACAAGGTACATATTAATGTTCAACCCTCTCTAAACAAGATGAACTTAAATTGGTTTCTGGTTGATACAGATTTTCTAAGGCCTTGACAGATCTATTACAAGCCAGAAATTTCTGCTTTATCTGGAATTTGTCAAGTCTGGGTGGGTCTTCTGTCAGACAGATTCCATGTAAACCAAAGTAGGTCCGTCATATCAGGGTATTTTCTGTGCATGCACACCATTTTTTCAAGGAAGCTCTTAAGGCAAGTTTACATGAAAACACCAATTTTGTCTACAGAATAATTGGTCTCTATGCTACAAAACAGTTTAGAGTCGTCTGAGTATGCTGCATGACCATGTGGTGAAATATTTTGCCGGATTAAGCCAAACCAAAGAGTCCCATGATATTAATCAAGTTTAGATGAAAACTGGGTTAAGAACAAGAAAATTATTGGAACCACTGCTCCAAAGTGATGAATAATTTGCAAAAATAAGGATGGCATCAGAAATATTTGCAAGTATGAATATACTAGAACTCAATATCACATTTAAGAACAGAAATGTGATATGTAAAACAGAAAATTTATTACTTAATGGAACCAACCTGTTGGCCATGTCACTGTCACTGTGGTTTGGGTCCGGTTCTAGCTCGTCTGCGATGAGAGCAAGGATTTTCTCCAATACAGGGTCTGGCTTGACAACTGGACTTAGAGGACCACCTCCTGTTCAAAACAGTTTTTTCTTCTGGTCACTAACAAACTTCTTGGCCCTGAAATTATTTCACATCATTAGGCATAAAAAAGTTACATATTTTCATTTATTTTTCCTGCACTGCACAGTACAAGAAAGATACCATACCATAATTTCATATTGATAAATTATCATCTATAAAAGCTACATAAACAAAAATTAAAGAAATATTGTAGCCTAATTGCTGCTGTTCTTATGAAGAATGGTAAGAACTAATAAATTTCAGGATAAAACTATAGAATAACACTTCCTCTCTAATCATTAAAAAACAATGAAAGATTATAGAAACATTACTGGTCAGCATGTCTGTGATGTTTTAAAGTGGGGAACACTTGTTGTGAGGTTTGGTCAGCTTTGGATAGGATGGGATAGGTTTGATTAGATTAGGTTAGGTTAGGTTAGGCTAGGCTAGGCTAGGTTAGGTTTGGTTAGATTATGTTAGGTAAATAAGTCACAGACAAACCTAACCTAATTCAATCTGATATAACCTAATCTAAACTAAAATAAAGTAACCTAACCAAACTTATCCTGTCCTATATGGCTTATGTGAGGTTAGGTTAGGTTACTTAAGTTTAAATTAGATTAGGTAACACTCACAGACCAACCTAACCAAACTTAATCAAGCCTAACTTAATTTAATGTTATGTAACCTCACAAGAGCTGTCCACCCTCACAACATCACAGACATGTTATATTATAATTATATATTGGGTACTCTAGCTCCTTGCATGGTTCTCTTAGTGTTTGGAGAGGTGCTAATACTATAGTTTCACAAAATAATCAAATGCATATTTCTAAGAAAACTTTAAATCATT
The DNA here is from genome assembly GCF_035594125.1 of Scylla paramamosain. Classification (NCBI taxonomy): domain Eukaryota; kingdom Metazoa; phylum Arthropoda; class Malacostraca; order Decapoda; family Portunidae; genus Scylla; species Scylla paramamosain. Next base: position 699,019 of record NW_026973693.1, on the reverse strand, counting down.
CATGCAAAGTACTAGGGTAAAGGCAATTAGAGACTTAATATTCTGTCTGTCAGGAGAGGGTAGTTGAGATAAGGAAGCAACTGGAGGATTCAATTGAGATGGAGAAAGTGGAGTGACATTATATTATTTTTATATGGTGACTTTTACCTGTCTACAGAACAGTAGGTTGACTTTTTTACCACACACATTTCCCTTGACCTTGACCCTGTCCTTCTTAGAAACAATCTTAGATGGGTAGATTATAAAATTCTTAATGTTTTACAAAGGTACTCATTAATAAACTACAACAAGAACAATTATTATTATGTACGGTATTATTATAGTTTAAGCCATTACACACTACGTGGTAATAACCTACCTCATTTTGTTCTTCTCTCTATTCACATCATTTCTAATGATTACACTACTTGTCGGAAATTAATAATAACGCCACAATAGGCCTGGGAATGCACAGCGCCCTCAACTTTTTCTAAGTCCACAGGTAAACATAAATGGTGTATTGTTGCCTGAACTTCAGTTGTTTAATGCTTTGAATTGTGGGTAGCTGCTGGATAGGATCACTGTGTCTATAATTCCTCGGGCCAATCACGTGCTACCACCACTTAACACCACGAGTTGCACCAATAGGAAGTCTCTATAAGTATCCATAAGCTGTGCGGGCAGGTGTGTGCACACCGCTTCCGGTCACTTCCGCCATGGCTACTGTTGACGTTACTTGTGCTGGTTGCAAATTTGATTATTGGCTCTTCATCGCTACGTTTCACCGCAAAGACGACTTGTGCTACCAGTTCTTGAGGGAACACGGCGTTTTACCCACTGCAGTCGAGTGTCCCGAGTGCCACACGCCATGTAAGCTGCGCAGTGACAGGCGTGTGTGGTATTGCGGCCGGTACCGCAAGCTGCCGAAAAAGAAGCGCAGTAAGCAGTGCAACTTCAGCGTTTCTGACTTTAAAGGAACTTTCCTGGAAGGAACGCATCTTCCTGCGTGGCAGGTTAGGTTAGGTTAGGTTAGGTTAGGTGCTTAGGTTAGGTTAGGTTAGGTTAGGTGCTTCTCAATGTCTTGTCAAATTGCAAGAGGGAGAGTTTGGGGTATTTTCCTAGATATAGAGAATTTCCCTAGATTTAGGAAAATTTCCCTAGATTTCTCTAGATATTGGGGAAATTTCCCTAGATCTTTAAAGTCCATATATCACTCGTATATGGCTCCCCCCCCAAAACCCCCGGTTCCCCACAGGCCCCCAAGCTTGCTTGAGGGATTGGGGGGCCGTGGGTAGAGATTGGGGACATTGGCTTAAACTATAAATTTACCTTAGGTACCAATTATCCAACAGAAATCCTCTTTACCGGTATGTGGTAACTAATAGTAACATTAATTTAACCTGATAACACTGACATTTAACTAATTTTTCATCTCATAATTACTTTCTACCGTAGGAGTGTGGAAAAGTAAACTTCCTAATTACCAAACGACATTTTAAAACCAACATACTAACCTTGATCTCATGTTTTCCCAAATCTTCTTAATCTGTTTTACAGTCCTCTGCGGCCCCAGACCACTGGCAGCAAGAGTTCGTGATCTCCTCCCATACTCTTGCCTTGACCGGTATAATGCGGGCGTTGGTGGCTTTGCTGAGGAGAACAGCTCTTCTTTCATTGATTAAGTCTAATAGAAGTATCCTCTCCTCTTCTCCCATGTGCTGCATTCGTTCACTTCGCAGCATTTTTGCAAGAGAACATAAAGTTCATTCGTCTGCAGCGGGTTGGGAGATGTTCGATTTGTCACTGCGACTTGGCTATGTAACATGTTCGTATAATATTCAAACAACCTACTATTTTATGTGTACATGATACTATATCACATATTTTATGCTAGTATATATGTTTTGATGAAACATTAGCTGAAAATTCTCCGCAATAAACAATAAAAAAATGAACAAGTCGACATATCCGAACACAACCAAACTTTCAGAAATGCCACTCTATGCGCATACATAAACAGAGCGACCACACTACCTTTCAAGGGCTGCCAACGGTGAAAGTAAGGGAGCGGGTGGTTGAGTGTTTAACACTAAGGCACTAACCCTAACTCACGTTAGGGTTAGTGAGAGTGCGAGGGTTGAGGGACCATTTGAGTGTTGTTTTAAGCTATTTTAAGCTATCAGTTTTTGACCACTGCTTTGACCCTTTTATGGGACTGGCATTTCAGTGGGCATTTTTCTTTTAGTGGATTTTTGTTGCCCTTGGACAGTGTCCTTTCTACATTAAACAAAAAAAAAAAAAAAAGACAAAGCTACACACCTTGCACAGGTACCCTTGGATGACTACTCTCACTTCTCAAGGAAAAGGTTAAGCTCCTATCAACCGTTTAAGATCAGCCATATACTCGTATCTCAACTGATACCAGAATCACAAACACTGAAGACCTGTGTACAGTCAGCTCTTTCAATTAGCACAATTCACAAGGTCAAAAAGGGTTACACTTCCTCTAACCGCATGAGACCAGCTGCTTCAGCCAGTATATTCAGACACATTGGCATCAGAAGGCAATATTTCCTCTACCAACAAGCGGTACAAGTTTCTATTATTAGCACACAAAGCTTCACTGGATGCACATAGGCTAGATATAGATACTCTTGCATTACCCAGCCACACTCTTTCCACCAGCAGAAGGTGATAGCACAGTTCCACAGTTAAGTACATAAAGCTTCACTGGCACTAAATGCTTAGATACATTGTCATTGCGCTACCAAGCCACACTCCTTCCATCACAACAGTACAAGGTGCCACCACAGTTCCTACCATCAGTGCAAGACGCTCTCCCTGGCTTACCTTGTCGCTCACCTTAGTATCGAGGTGGTTGCTTTCTTTGTAGGTGAACCAAACCTTGGAGTCGTTGCAATGGGTGAGTGTGTAGGCCTTCACCCAATGTTTGCGGTCCGTGTCCCCTCGGCCTCGCGTCACCACATCGGTCATCAAGTGTGGCGGTCCCAAGTCCCACTGAAGCCACTGGTGTTTTGCAAGGGATGGAGAGAGCAGATTAAGTCTCGATTATAGTTGAGAATGCTGGCAAGGGTTACACCCTGCGGGGTTTGGGAGAAAGGTTGTTGATAAGGTAGGTAAGAATAAAAGAACATAGTAAGATACAAGCAAGAACACAAGGGAAACAGCAAGAAGCCAGGAGGCACACACTTGGCAGTCCTCATACAAAGCATACCTACAGTAAGTAAGTGCACCTATCATTCCTATCCATAAATTTGTCTAGTCTCTTAAAAGCTTCCTATTAATTTTGGTTACTGAGTCACATCATTGTTACTTCTTTGAGGATGAGATGCGTTTTTCTCTTTTCTTTGTTTCTACTGTGTGTGTGTGTGTGTGTGTGTGTGTGTGTGTGTGTGTGTGTGTTTCATTCTTTACTGATCATGAACTAATAAATTTATGATACTACACTTCATTCCGTCCGTTTTAATCTCTCTCTCTCTCTCTCTCTCTCTCTCTCTCTCTCTCTCTCTCTCTCTCTCTCTCTCTCTCTCTCTCTCTCTCTAAGTGGCAAGTAATGTGCCTGCGCAGATACTACGTGATCAAATCTTACGCTACCTTTCTTTCCAGATCTCCATCCCTCTCAGAAAGAATAAGATGAGAATCACATTTATTTAAAGCACAAGGAAACAATTGGTCGGAGCAAATTTAAGCCGTGACCAAGAGGCAGCTCAGTTGTCCGGTGAAAGTTGTTTTAAGCTTCAGTCAACAAGTTGACCTCCACCATGTGCCCTTTACTTATATTGTTGTTTATTTCCTTATATCAACAAATACTCGTAAATATGGAATGTCCTGCTCTCGCAAGCTGTAACAAAGCACCCCATTGCTGCTGAGTCCCCGTGACGCGTGTCTTGTCTACGACCATTTGTGATGGCATTATGAATCTTGCCTGTATGTGCAAGGAATTAGTACAAAGATGGATGTAGTCTGGTAATGGTGAAATGCTGTCTACAGAATATACTTATGTGGAGTTACATAAGAACATAAGAAATAAGGGAAGCTGCAAGAAGCGACCAGGCTTACACGTGGCAGTCCCTGTATGAAACACACCTACCTATTTCCATCTGCTATCCCCATCCATAAACTTGTCTAATCTTCTCTTAAAGCTCTCTAGTGTCGTAGCACTAACTACATGATTACTGAGTCCGTTCCACTCATCTACCACTCTATTTGAGAACCAATTTTTTCCTATCTCCTTCCTAAACCTAAATTTTTCAAGCTTGAATCCGTTATTTCTTGTTCTACCCTGGTTGCTGATCCTAAGAATTTTGCTTACATCTCCCTTGTTATAACCCTTATACCACTTAAAGACTTCTATCAGGTCCCCTCTTAACCTACGTCTCTCTAAAGAATATAAATTTAACAGCTTCAACCTCGCCTCGTAAGGAATACTCCTCATCCCCTGTATCCTTTTAGTCATTCTCCTCTGTACTGATTCTAATAGACCTATAATCTTTCCTGTAATGTGTGGACCAGAACTGCACCGCGTAGTCTAGATGAGATCGGATATGTTTTCTATGACTCGGTGAGTGGTAGATCTGTAAACTGAAATTACTTCGTATCACTCAAGCAATAGACAGATGCATTGGTTATCACCAGTGAATATCAGTTAATTATATCTATGAAAATATACAAAAAAAAAAAAAAAAATAGGAGCTTCGAAACGACACTGCAGAATTAGATGCAGAATGTCGTTCAGAAAGTCTCCCCCAGGAGCAGTGCAGTCAGCGCGTCTCAGCATACACACAAGAAGAACCCAACATATACAGCGGTTGTAATTCTTTTGATGAGGAAGGGGTGCTGGTCAAGGGTAACCCGAATGTATTACTGCTTCACAATAAATGAAGAGAGAGAGAAAAAAAAAAATTCGAGTACGACTTAAAGTTTTGGTGGTAACAAGATCCAGCGGTAAAATGTCCCACAGAGACAGTAACACCACTAAGTACTAACCACGGCAAGACAACACGTGTACTCTACTTGCACAACGCTGTCATTCCTCTTATCCCCGCCTCTTTATCTTAAATGCAAACAAAAAGTAAAAGAACAAAAACAGATTGCACGGTATGGGAGACAACGCACGGAAACAGAAATACGTGTTCATGTCCAGACAGCAATTTCAAAGCAATCCCGAGGAAAGATTCCAATGTTGGCCTGGTAGAACAAGCCCACGTGTGACTGGAGTGGTTTGGACAATGCAAAAATTACATTCGGATAAAATAACCGACTTGAAACTCATGTAAAGTGCAAGAGTTACTCTTTTTCTTTCCTTTTAAGAGTCTTCAGTCACAGCATAATGAATGTAATGCTTCACACTGCCTTGCTCCTTGAGGCTATTTACAAATTTCCAAAACGAGGGTACAAGTAGTCTATCTGAACTCTCTCTCTCTCTCTCTCTCTCTCTCTCTCTCTCTACTCGTATTATAGCCAATACCTCCTCATTAGAAATTCAGTAAGCTAGGAGTGTGGCATATCATGCAGATCTACCTAGAGGTGCTTGCCTTGATTGATACCTGACTATCTCGGAGAAGGTTACGAAACCAAATGACAAAAATGCTAAGCCGCAGCAAATCAGCTGGAGCGAACTTAACAATGTACGTCACATGGCAAACACAGGCACTCTGGCAGAAATAAACGCACATTTTCAATTAATATTTGTGACCATTAACTTGAACTATTGTTTTTATCAGGAGAGAGAGAGAGAGAGAGAGAGAGAGAGAGAGAGAGAGAGAGAGAGAGAGAGAGAGAGAGAGAGAGATGGAAGCCTGGCCAGAGAATGGGAATAGTGTAGATAAGGGAAGGGGGAGGCGTGGTCAAGGCAGCACTTAAGCCCCAAGGAACACCACACTCCATACACTTTTCCTGTTCTCCTTCGTGCGTCTCTAAATGTTTCACTGTTACTCCTTCCGGGTTAACATTTTCAGGACTTTGTGTTGGTTAGGTTCGACTTCTGATCACGATTACTGATTTACGTGGGCTTTTAATTATTCCCACTTTAATAACGTGGGTGTAGCTCAATTAGTCCCAGCCTTAATGGAAATTGTTTTACGCCACCGGCTGGGAGTATACCAACGATCTTGTCACAGGCTTACCACACCATCCTTTGGTGTTACCAATGGTGAACAAAGCGAAAGTAAAATGTGAGTAGAGTTTACTGCCTCACGAACTGTATTTCAGCCAGATAATAAGAATACTGAGAAGAATCTTCATGGCAGTAAGGTTTTGATGTTCGCTCACAAGGTGTGAGGCGCTTTACTTGATGGTGATACGCCTCGCTCATCAAGCATACGAGTACGTGTTGTTGGAAGGACACACTGTGTACACGCTCTCTTACATGCGTACAAAAGTTTATCCTCCAGCTGAACACCTCACAAAGAAAACACAAAGACATCTTATACAGTACTGTGAAAAACCTGGCCAGAATTCCTTCCCTCACGTATGTCTCACCTCGCTGTATGCGTATCGATAAATTTCTTCACGGAGTTGAAATCTCTCGTCGTTCCTTTTGCCCGCTTCAAACTTTAATGTGCCTACCAGGTCAGGTTCACGTTACTGCTTCAAAAAAAAAAAAAAAAAAAAAAAAAAAAAAAAATTCATTCGAATTGAGTGTCTGTTTTGCCATCCAATCCTCTGACACTGGTGGATCACTGGACTGTCATAACACGAAGTATTTAGGCTCCATCTAAGTCTCTCTCTGACGCTGCGTCGTAGTTTCCTTGACAGTACTTGGATGTTCAAATTAAGATACACTATGCTAATGCGGACTGCTGCGAGGGGAACTTTGAAGCAGGTGTATATGCATTCATACAAAACAAAATGTGTTTGAATAAAGCATGAAAACATAAGAAGCAAGCACATTAAGTTAGGAAAAGGAAAATTCACTACAACTTTTTGGATAAGAATGATAGGGCACAATTCTCTCTCTCTCTCTCTCTCTCTCTCTCTCTCTCTCTCTCTCTCTCTCTCTCTCTCTCTCTCTCTCTCTCTCTCTCTCTCTCTCTCTCTCTCTCTCTCTCTCTCTCTCTCTCTCTCTCTCATTACTCCCCTCAGCACCCAGACACAGAAGCTCCTCTCACCGCGGCCCGGTCCTTCACCTCCACCTGCATCACCTCCAAAAGGCATATTTCTGAACCTCGGCAGGGTAGTATCATAACTACTTCTGACACAAAAAAATAGTTTTGCGGAGTGTACCCAAATGGACGGAAGGTAAGAAATTAGTATCATGAATTCAATGAAGGGAGAGAGTGACGAAAAACAATTAATCGGAGTATAAAAATTCCTAAGGTTCGAAGTCATGGATATTTGAGGAACTAAGACACGTGCGCGTACACACACACACACACACACACACACACACGACGTTCTTGAAGGAGGGTCTCACTAGGCAAGGCTACACGAGAAGCTGCTCACTGTCTTAGATACAGCAGAAGAACACTAATGCCTTTATTACGGATGCTGAACATTTAATTTGTCATCAGTGTAACCGTTTAGATCCATTTACGTGCGTGCGTGTCTGAGTGGTTATTTACTCACTTGACTAATGTGTGTGTGTGTGTGTGTTTTTTTTTTTTTTCTCAAGCTATCATTTCTTATGAATTAGGATAATATGAGTACGTTAGCGGAGAGAGAGAGAGAGAGAGAGAGAGAGAGAGAGAGAGAGAGAGAGAGAGAGAGAGAGAGAGAGAGAGAGAGGGGTGAGACGAGACGAGACGAGACGAGATTACACACACACACACACACACACACACAGACACACACACACACACACACAGACACACACACACACACACACACACACACACACACACACACACAAACAAACAAACAAACAACACACAGCCAGCAAAAAACAACATTCTTTCAGCTGCTGCAGACAGTGCCTGAAGGAGGGCCCGTTCGTGTGTGTGCCCTGTGTTGTCGTCGCCTCGGTAGCACCACACCCACGTATCCCTACGAGACCCCAGCAGCATCACGAAGTTAGTAAACGTGCACCTGACCGCCAGAAACAAAGTGTTAAGAGACACACTATACTTTAAAAGGAAGGTTTTTTGCTATTTTAGTGCCCATTTAGCCCTAAGCGACCATAGGATGAGCGAGGAACGTCCTGAGGTGCATCGATAATGTCAGGGTCTAGCGGTCGAGAATGTGCTCATATCAGGTGTCGAGATTGTTCACGAGATTTAACAGCCGGCGATGCTATACCTGTCAATCAGCTCATTGTTATTCACAGGCAACATGTTCATCGCCTGCACCTTCCCTACCTTCTTCTGTATTTTACACGACCCTATCAGATGTAATCAGAGACGATAAAACAGCATGACGAGTAATCACGACGCCGGGTGAAAGCAATAACCGAAGAGCGAAAGGTAAGGGACGGGGCTAGGCAAGAACAGTCCCTTACGCCGAGAAATTACAAGGTTGAAAATGGTGTGTAGTAGTTAAATGTGAATGGTATGGCGAGGAATGATAGCATGCCAGCGACAGCCACACTGGTTGATGTGGAGGCAAGGAAATGTTAGGAGGTTACAGGCGTCTTGTTCGTAAGAAGTCTGTAATAATAAAAAAAAAGAAAAAAGTACTTTAGCAATAGTTCAGGGAAGAGAATAGGGTGATGAAGAGAAATATAGTTCTGCGAAGGACAGATTACGTTAACTGAGGTTCTGTATTAATGAAAAAACATCCTTCAAAATTAGCTTTGAGATGAAGTCCGCGACGGTTCATGGGCCGCGACGGTTCATGGGCCTACTCCACATGAACAAGGAACTGTGTAACTTTGAAGAAGTGTCGCGGCTTACCCTAACCTGCAGGCTTGCCCGGGGACTAGTAGGAGATTCCCTGTAACCAGTTGGGGGCAATAAGCAGCAGGAAAGGACTAATTAACAGTTCTGAAGAGCCAGGATAGGCCTAGCAAGCCACTGGTGTTACAGTTTTTGCTCAAGAAACGCAGAACGTGCCTCGGAATCGGACTGACCAAAGAGTAACGAACCGGAATGGAACTGGACATGAAAATAGGAAACAAAAGACAATAAAGATTGCAACGATAAACTTGGCAACATTCAAGGATAAAGAAGAGGAAATAATAGAGATGATGAAGGAAAGAAAGCTGGAAATCGTTGGATTATGTGAAACTAGAATCAAAGAGAAAGGAGAAAAAACATTACATGAAAATTATAAGATCATATATAGTGGTAATGAGGATGGAAGACATGGGGTTGCTATAATGATGTCACCACTGATGGCAGAAAGGATGGACAGTATGGACTGCAGAAATGAGAGAGTGATGGGTATAACGTTAACTATAGAACAGACAAAAATTAGCATTATCCAAACATATGCTCCACAACAGGGCAGAAGTCTGAGGGAGAAAGAGCAGTTTTATGAAACTCTACAGGAAATGACAGAAACAATAAGACATCACGAGAATGTCATTGTCATGGGAGACATGAATGGACATGTCGGACAGAATAGAGATGGAGTAGAGCACGTCATCGGAGAGTTTAGCATTGGCGAAAGGAACCAGGAGGGAGAAAGAATAATAGATTATTGTGTGATGAATAACATGTCCATTATGAATACTTATTATAAACATCAGGAGAGCCATAAATGGACATGGTATCGGTGGAATGCAGCACAACAAGGATATACTGAGAGGTCAATGATTGACCTGTTTCTCACCAACAAGAAAAACATATTTAAAGATGTTAGGACCATACCATCTGTGTCCTTAGACTCTGACCACAGGTTGGTGGTGGCTAAATTAAAAATTGTAAAACCAAAGGAAAAAGTCAAGAAAAAGCAAAAGAGATTCAAACTGGAAAACCTCAAGGACGAAGAGAAGAAGCAAGCACTGCGGCAACTGGTAACATTACGAAAACCAACCGAACTGGAATTGGAAGAAATGAACATAGAAGAAGAATGGAATAAATTCAAGAACACCGTGTATGGGGCAGCTGAGGAGACAGTTGGTATTAAAATCAAATATGGAACCAAAAAGAAAAGTACTGCATGGTGGACTTATGATGTTAAACTAACAAAACCACAGGAGATTGAAGAAAGATGGAGAGAATACTTCCAAGAACTTCTAAATGTGGAGGATGTGGAAGTGGATGAAGAGCGGAATCTAGATATACAGGAGGAACAAGGAGAGAACCCAAATGAGATCAGTATAGAGGAAGTGAAGGAGGCACTAAAGAAGATGAGAAGCGGCAAAGCCCCAGGGGACGACGAGCTCCCTATAGAGCTATTTAAAGCTGCTGGGGAAGAATGTGTAGAGTGGATGAGGTACATTTTCAGTAATGCGTGGAAAGAGGAGAAAGTGCCCCATGACTGGCACAAAGCAATAGTATGTCCAATATATAAGAAAGGCAGTAAAACAGATTGTGCAAATTATAGAGGTATATCCCTGTTATCTCATGTTGGAAAATTGTATGAAAGAATAGTTGAGAAAAGATTAAGAACCTGTGTCGAGGAGAAACTAGGAATATGGCAGTATGGTTTCAGGCCCAATAGGAGCACGACAGATCTAGTGTTCACTTTAAAGATGATAATGGAGAAGAATTGGGAGTGGAGCATTGATAAATATGTGGCTTTTATAGATCTGGAAAAAGCCTTTGATAGAATTAGAAGAGATTGCTTGTGGAGAGTCTTACAACATCAAGACTACGGCATAAACTCTAAACTGATACGAGTAATTAAGAGTATATATAAGAACACGGAGAGCAGAGTCAAGAACAGAGAGCTGGAGAGTGAATGGTTTAGCATTAAGACAGGAGTGAGACAAGGGGGAGTGCTCTCTCCTTTGCTATTCATTATATACATGGACAGATGCCTGAAGGAAGTGTGTGTAAGGGAGGATAAAGAGATCACGCTGGCCTATGCAGACGATGTCGCTGTCGTGACAGGAAGCCAACAAGATCTTCAAGAGGCCATGACAAGATGGAATGATGTCTTAAATAGGGAAGGAATGAGAATGAACAAACAAAAAACAGAAATAATGAAAGTTGGCAGAATAAAGGAGGAATGTAATATTTACATAGAAAACGCTAAACTGAAACAGACCGACAAATTTTGTTATCTGGGAGTACTTTTCGACGAGGAAAACAGACAGAATATAGAAATTTTAAATAGAATACAGAAGTACAATGCAAATGTCAGTGCATTGTATCCCATACTTAAAGATAAGAATATTCCAACAAAAGCTAAAACCATAATATTTACAACAATACTAAGACCAGTACTTCTATATGGGTCAGAAACTTGGACACTGACAACAAGAACATCTTCACAAATACAAGCAGCAGAAATGAGAGTTCTGAGAATGATCCGAGGTGTGACCAGACTTGATAGAATTAGAAATGAAGAAACCAGAGAGAGATTAGGGATAACATCTGTACTGAAGATAATTGAAAAGAACAAATTGAGATGGTATGGACATGTCCAAAGAATGGAAGATACAAGATACGCAAGGAAGTTTCTGGAATGGGTTCCTCTAGGCAGGAGGCCGGTGGGACGACCTAGGAAGCGATGGATGCAGGGAGTTGAAGAAGCTGCTGAACGAAGAGGAAGAAATCTACAAGAAATAACCAGAGATGAGGATTTCATGGATAGAGACCTTTGGAGAAGATTTGTAGAGGCCGGACACTGACAGGCATTGCCTACCTTGCGTCTGGTGAGAAAGGTGAGAATGAAGACGTAGTAACGGGCACGCTATGGCACATTCTCTTTGGTAGCTGCCAACGCCGGCTGTACATGGTGTTTTCTCTCAGCTGCTCATGAACACTGGTGACGAGAACGCTGAAGAGAAATGAACAACAAGTGGCCGAGCAATGGAATGTTATTGTAGAAGTAACGTGAGCTGCGGCGATGGCTCGGGTCATGACGCCGCCCGCCCATCCTCCCACCTTCCCTCCCTCCAGTCCCTCCCTTCCCTCCTCTTCCTGCTCTCCATTCCTCCTTCCCAGGCTGTCACTTGTGTCTCCTTCGTGGTGGTGATGAACAGCCTGCTGATGACGAGCGCAGAGCGTGATGCTCGTTGAGGCGCTTGGTGAGGAGAAGGGGCACCTGGCACCCTTAAAGTGGTGCCCCGGTGCCTCTGATCTTGTGGGAATCAAGGGGGATGAGGGAGACAAGGACAGTAATCTTAGGATTTTGGAGAATGACTGCCACAGTAATCCTGAAATGTATGATGCGCGAGAAGCAAAACTTATTAATCGAGCTGCTGTTGCGTCACAGTACTCCAGGTTATAATGAATGAAATTACTGTAACGTTGTCTTTTCACCTCATACGCTATCATCATAATATCAAGACATTCTGTCTGCCTAGTGCTAGAATATTAGTCTTCACAAAAACATGATAGAAGATGTAACTGAATAGCGATGATGACAGAAGGATCATTGTTAATATAGTATATATATATATATATATATATATATATATATATATATATATACTCGTATATATATATATATATATATATATATATATATATATATATATATATATATATATATATATATATATATATATATATATATATATATATATATACATATATATATATATATATATATATATATCTCCATAAAAAAATTTTATGGAGATATAATTTTGTGTCGATAAGCTACTGTATAGACCCAGCAGCATTCTAGGACGGGGCACACCGGCACACGTGTAGTATCAAGAAAGTCGTATGCCATACATCCCTTAAGAGCGACAACATCAGACAGAAGCTACGTTCTAACTTAAAAGGCATTGTCTGCAGCCTCGCCTAACTCACAACTACAGAACGTTTAGTGAGCGCTATAAGACTAGGGCAAATGGGTGAGATGATAATATACTGACCCACCATTTCAACGACTGTAAAGAAAGAAGAATATTATGGCGACAGACTGAGAGGGAGTGGTAGTAAAGGTTCACTACATGTCCTGTAACTGTCGCCAATTAACTCCCAGGGCTGAGATCACGTACCTTGTCCTCAGCACCACTGATCGCCATAATATTCTCCTCACCTTAAGATCGCTGGGTGAGTGGCTTGACAGGCAACTTTATAGTGGTATACACACTCTGTACACCTCTTAACCAAGCACTACGTCTACGTCTCCTGCAGTATGATGAACAACTGAACTGATTATAGTGCACCACAACAACAAATTAGCGGCGTCCACCAGCAGCACCACCGCTGCTACCTCTTGTTAGGCGCTTCAACACTAACATGCTTCTGGTCTTATCTGCTGATGTTTAGGTACTCACGATAAAAAAAAATCCCTGGCAGATATAAAGGTGATAACACAAAGATGGAAATGAGGAGGTGTTATCTAACGTGTGTGAGAGGCCCCGTCAATGCTGGCAAAGGAAGAAATATGAAGTGCCACGTATGTCACCTGCTTCTTATGGTAATTATGGTGAGAGAGATCATAGGGATAAACTGCTGCTCGTCTTTGTTAAGTCACTCAATGACAGATTTTTTTTTTCATTTTTTTTTTCCCTCACGACAATTAAGTCGATTTTCGTTTGGTCAAAGTTTATTAGATTCTTTATTCCAAAAACACGTGTGCTGAAAGGCGTCATGCTGCTGCCTAAGTAGTGCTGATGTGAGCATCTCATACACACACACACACACACACACACTTCTCAATTCTCATTGTAAAATAAGAATCTCTTTAAGAAGTTTTCATATGGTTAATTATCTTACGATAATATCTCATAATAATCTATAATATGAATTTATCTAGCACTGATAAAGTCCTATCGACCTAAATTTCGAAAATTTCTGGATATCCATCGTTAATTTTTCTGCCTGTTCTCTCGTCCCTCGTAAACACCTTTGACCTTGAAAGGCAGCCTTTCAGGACTAGAAAACTTGTTTAGGATCACTAATTTATGCACAGAACCTGTCACCTTGCGTACCCTCCACTGCCTGCTGCAAGCTTTCCACATGCCATTCATGTAAAAATAATGATAATAATAGTGAACATATAAATAAAAATAGAAACGAGGAAATTATGTAAATATAAGGAATTACTTAATTTATTTTTACATCTTAAGAGACGCACGTGAACAGGCGAACACGTGAATACTAAGTATCCAGTACGTCAAGGAGAGCTGCAGCCTATCTCTGGTTCTTAAATAAGCAAAAACCCAAATATGGGGAAACACGGCACGTTTTTTTTTTTTTTTTTTTTTTTATTTGCGGATATGTTAAGCTGCGGGAAGCTCCATCGTGACTCCAGTGTTAACCAAGTAACAAATTTAATTTGTTCGGCGGAGTAGTCTGTTGAATACTCAACAAGCACTACCACTCACCTCCCAGAGACAAGGAGACTGTTAAGCAGTGACAGGCAAAACAATGAAGCCTCACAAGACAGCAACCTCAACTCATCCATCAACTTCCTTGTCTCTTGCGTTCCAGGAGACTCGTCACTACACTTTAACAACAGGAAATCAGCTATTCACAATATGACATCATAAAAGAGATCCCCTCCCTTGATACGGGTACATGGTACGTCGGGACAGATCGCGTGGCGCCTGGCGTCTGCCGCACTGCCGCAAAAAACGCAGTCACATTTACCATTCAGTCTGATTACTACAGCGGTGTAATCATCCCACCACCCAGATCGTCGCCTGGATGACGTTTCGAACCCTCCCCATCATGTTCCAAGTCATCTATCCCTCCAACTCTACAATGTAACAGTCATCTTTAAGGGAAAAAATAAATTCCACGTGTAGCCTACTTTTTTTTTTTTTTTTTTTTTATTGGTTCGAAAAAATAACAAGGGGACTATAAAAGAAAATTAGCTGGATGAGCGTGGGATCCGAGCTCTTTTTTTTTTTCTTCTTCTTTTGGTGAGTAATCATGTGTACATCTGCGTATATTTTGATATATTTTTTTAGTACTACTACCACTCTGTTAGAACATTAATAACAATAAGGAGGAGAACACAGCTACTGCACATCAGCAGCAAGGCAGTGTCTGTTAGTAGCGGAAAGTCTTGTTCAACGTGTCCAGGACGTGGACCCACCCCCGGGGATCAGGGTGACCTTCAGCAGGCCATAGGTAAAACACACACTCCACGCTTTATGTCCCTCCCCCTCACACAGTTTTATGTCCTTCCCTTCACGTGCCGATACTCCTCTCCCATACATTCTTCGCTGTCTTTAACTCTCTTTCTTCCTCATCCCAGTGACAACCTTCACCTTTATCGCTCCACAGGATCCCTTAATCATCCTCCTTCACCGCCCATGACCCTCCGTAGGGGTTAAAATCGTCAGTGTCCTCGCAGCTAGCACACCGTCTTTACTTGTCACTGTGTGTTGTGTGTGTGTGTCTCGTCACGGCATCAGGGAGAAAGATGAGGACGATGGTGAAAAGATGGTTTTACCTTTTGAAGGTGATTTACAGGTTACTAGTTACACCTCAACAATACAAATGTATACTAATAGTCATCAACACATTGTCACAGATATAACACTAAGACAAAGATTGGGAATTGTTAAAGATTTCATTAGAAAAGCTAGTGATCACAATACATTTACACATGAAATTCTAATGAAATTCATAAAAAAAAAAAGAAAAGAAAAGAAACATATCAAGCAGTTTAAATGTGGAAAATACTGTATATATGATGTGCTCCATCAGTGTGTGTGTGTGTGTGTGTGTGTGTGTGTGTGTGTGTGTGTGTGTGTGTTACATGATTTACATGGATACTCAGACCACATCAGATGTAGCGGTTCTCACGAGGTAACCTGGCCTTAGGACTACTAAGACAATAATAGTAGAGAGAAAGAACAACAAAGCAAAATGCTCTCTCTCCCCATCCTCCACTCCCTGCGTCATAAGACCTACAGGAAAGAGATTATAAATAAATACCTTAAGCCAGGGGTGTCAAACACGCGGCCCGCGGGCCGCATGCGGCCCGCCACACTACTATGTGCGGCCCGCGGCACGTCTCATATTTCAGTCTTACAGTTGGTCTTTTTACAGGAATGATTAAGCCAGCCAGCCCTTTGCATTTTAAAGTCATTATATAAAGATATAAAGATACTATTATATTTTTTGGGCGGTGATGTTCCTCTGTGGTATAGTAACTCCCAACCTCGTCAAGTGTGTGTGTGTGTGTGTGTGTGTGTGTGTCCGGCTCGCCGCCACCCGCCAACATTCTCTCTCTCTCTCTCTCTCTCTCTCTCTCTCTGTGTGTGTGTGTGTGTGTGTGTGTGTGTTATTGTTAAAAGTATTTTTCTTAATTAAAGTAAGTGATTGCAAACACAATGTCACCAGCAGGAACTTTACCATCTGCTTCAAGTTTTCTATCGTGTTTTGTAGTGAATGAATTATTCTCATATATTTTTACGTAAATCATGTGACCATTTCATAAGAACATAAGAAATAAGGGAAGCTGCAAGAAGCGACCAGGCTTACACGTGGCAGTCCCTGTATGAAACACTCCTACCTATTTCCATCTGCTATCCCCATCCATAAACTTGTCTAATCTTCTCTTAAAGCTCTCTAGTGTCCTAGCACTAACTACATGATTATTGAGTCCGTTCCACTCATCTACCACTCTATTTGAGAACCAATTTTTTCCTATCTCCTTCCTAAACCTAAATTTTTCAAGCTTGAACCCGTTATTTCTTGTTCTACCCTGGTTGCTGATCCTAAGAATTTTGCTTACATCTCCCTTGTTATAACCCTTATACCACTTAAAGACTTCTATCAGGTCCCCTCTTAACCTACGTCTCTCTAGAGAATGTAAATTTAACCGCTTCAACCTCGCTTCGTAAGGAATACTCCTCATCCCCTGTATCCTTTTAGTCATTCTCCTCTGTACTGATTCTAATAGACCTATATCTTTCCTGTAATGTGGGGACCAGAACTGCACAGCGTAGTCTAGATGAGGTCTGACCAGCGCCAAGTATAACTTTAATATTACTTCCGGCCTTCTACTTTTAACACTCCTAAAAATAAATCCTAGTACCCTATTTGCCTTGTTTCTGGCTTCTATGCATTGTTTCCCTAGACGGAGTTCAGAGCTAACTATAACTCCTAAATCTTTCTCGTACCCTGTACCTACCAGAGTTTGGGTGTTTAATGTGTACCTATTGTGTGGGTTTCCTCTACCTACGCTAAGCACTTTGCATTTATTGATATTAAATTGCATTTGCCATTTATCTGTCCATTCATTGATTCTATCTAAGTCTGTCTGCAAGGCGATGGCATCCGCTTCTGACCTAATTAATCTACCTATCTTTGTGTCATCCGCAAATTTACTAACATCGCTACTAATTCCACTATCCAAGTCATTGATATATATTAGAAATAATAATGGCCCTAATACTGATCCCTGTGGCACCCCACTAATGACATGACCCCACTCGGATTTCGAGCCGTTTATTAGCACTCTCTGTCGCCTGTTACCAAGCCATGACCCTATCCAACCTAACACCTTCCCATCTATCCCGTGCGCCCTAACCTTTCTCAGGAGCCTTTGATGGGGCACCTTGTCGAATGCTTTACTAAAGTCCAGATATAAGATATCATAACTATCACCATTATCTACTGCCTCGTACACCTTACTGTAAAAACTTAACAAGTTTGTCAGGCAAGACTTCCCCTTCGTGAAGCCATGCTGTGACTGATTTATCAAGTTATGTTTGTCTAAATGTTCCCTAATGTTCCTGGCTATTATTGACTCTAACATTTTACCTACAACTGAAGTTAAGCTGACAGGTCTATAATTAGACGCTAAAGTTTTATCCCCTTTCTTAAAGATGGGTACTACATTAGCCTGCCTCCACATTTCTGGTACCTCACCCGACTCCAGTGATTTCCTAAAGACAGAAACTAACGGCTCACTAATAATCTTTTTACATTCCTTCAGTACTCTGGGATATATTTCATCAGGTCCTGGTGACTTGAACTTTTTTAGCCTATCTATCTCCTGCTCCACTATCTCCCTAGTTATGGAAATATCCGTCAGCTTCTCATACTCATCTGCTCTAAACACCTGTTCACTATCTGGCATATCCTGCATGTTTTCCTGAGTGAAGACAGTTAAAAAATAATCATTCAGAAGTTTACTAATCTCCTCCCCAGAACTAACCAGCTCCCCATCTGCTGCCTTTAATGGACCTACAGTATCCTTATTTTTCGTCCTGTATACCTGATAAAATCCCTTGGGGTCCGTCT
This sequence comes from Scylla paramamosain, assembly GCF_035594125.1. Taxonomy (NCBI): domain Eukaryota; kingdom Metazoa; phylum Arthropoda; class Malacostraca; order Decapoda; family Portunidae; genus Scylla; species Scylla paramamosain. The sequence continues at coordinate 680,804 of NW_026973693.1, read as the reverse complement.
TCGCCTGGCTGGCTACCTTTAATTCATAATTGTCCTTAGCTTTCCTCGTTAACTTCCTGACTGTTCTAACTAATTCATTATACTGTGTCCTTAAAACTTCCTCACCTGCCCTTAATCTCTTATATATACTTCTCTTACGCCCTATATAATGCTTTAACCTAGCAGTCATCCATTTAGGGTCATTTTTTTGTGATCTTATTGTTTTATACGGGATATTTGCTAATTGACCTGTATGAACTTTATCTACGAAATATTTATACAATTCATCTACATTTACTTCACCTAAAACCCTCATCTCGTTCCCTACCATCCTCTCCCCTCCCTCATCAACTCGCCTCGACCTCACCTCTCTCATTTCAGCATGACCTGACATTCCAACATACTCACACCTATCTCCCCCCTTCCTCTTTCCTCCTCCCTTCTGGAGCCTCACCTCACCTCCCTCGTCCTGCCTTATCTCTCTGAACTCCGTCCCTGACCTGACCTCACCCTGCATCCTTTGCCAGTCCACTCCTTGGAGGTACCTTTTTAATTCTTCAAAATCTGCTCTCCTAAAGTCAGGTATTTTACTAGTGTTTTTATTTCTAACAGTTTCTTCCCATTCTAGATTGTACCTAATTTCCCTATGGTCACTGTTACCTAGCTGTCCTGCAACCTCTACCTGCGTGACTGCTTCCTCCCTGTTAGTAAGAATTAAATCTAGAATATTATTCCCCCTTGTGGGTTCTACGACTCCCTGTTTTAAAAAATTATCCTGAATTACCTTAAGGAATTCCTCTGCTTCCTTGTTACCCACAATCAGACTCCAGTCGATATTCCTAAAATTAAAATCTCCTACCACACATACCTGACTGTACCTGCCTGCTCTATTTAATTCCTGCCACAGTGAGGTGTTAATTTCCTCTGTACTGGTCGGTGGTCTGTAAACTACCCCTAGTACTACTGACTGCGATCCTTCCTTAATATCTACCCATATCGACTCTGCTTTGTTATCTGTTTTAATTCTATTGTTCATACAGCACTGTAATGTGTCCCTAACGTATAACGCGACACCTCCTCCTCTCCTGTTTTCTCTATCTTTATAGAACATTGTATACCCATCTATCTTAACCTCTGGATTAAATACTTTTCCTGACATATCTAACCAAGTTTCAGTTAAAGCAATGATATCAAATTTCTCTACACTCGCTATTCCTCTAAGCAAGTCTATTTTATTCAGAATACTTCTACAATTTGTGTAGTAAACACTTAAGCTATTTCTCACCATCCCTAAGCTAGCTTCCTTTCTAGATTTAACTAATTTGCCCCTCGCCTTCTCCTCACTACCCCTTCTTCCCTCCCGACTAACGAAAAAAGTGCTGGAGTGCAGTTACCTCCCGCTCGAGTGTTTCGGCCAAAACACGAACAGTCTCGTCGACTGCGTTCCAAAGCCAGTGACTATAGGTGACGAGAATACACGTAGTCGTACGGGCCCTGCTCCGTAATATACATGTATTAGACGTGACCATAACTCGTCATTCCTCCGTCTCACCGAGAATCGGCCTTTGACTTCAGTCCTGCTTTGTCCTTCGAGAGCGTCACAGCGACAGATTTTGGTGTGACTCTTACTGCATATCATCTCATCATGATTTCCAAGAAGCGAACAGTTACTGAAGAACATCGTGTGATGCAGGAAAAGTGGAAAATATCTTACTTTTTTGCTGAAGTGAATGGAAAACCAACTTGTTTGATTTGCAACCAAATTATAGCGGTGTCAAAAGAATATAACATTTGGCGACATTACACAAGCACTCATGCTTCAAAGTATGATGTGTATAGTGGAAAACTTCGTGAAGAAAAAGTAAAGACGCTAGAACAGTCTCTCAAAAGGCAGCAGTCAGTGTATCAGCGTGTTCATGAAGCCAGTGACACTGCAGTACGGGCAAGTTATAGGATTGCATGATGATGGCCGCAGAAGATATTTGCCCTGAAAAACGTAGATCATTTGCAAACATAAGCCTTTCAAGAAATACAGTTGCAGAAAGAGTAAATGAACTGTCAGAAAATCTTAATAGTCAGCTCAAAGAAAAAGTTGCTAAATTTGTAGCATTTTCTGTAGCAATCGATGAAAGTACAGACATTACTGACATAGCTCAACTAGCAGTGTTCATACGTGGTGTTGATGAAAATATGCAGGTAACTGAAGAATTTGTGGAATTAGTACCAATGAAAGGAACAACAACAACAGGGGATGATATATTTGTGAGTTTGACTGGTGCACTTGATAGGATAGGTGTTGACTGGAAGAAAACTGTGAGTCTGACAACAGATGGAGCATCTCAAATGGTTGGTAGAAAGGCTGGCGTGACAGCAAAGTTAAAGGAAAAACTACTCACCCTGAATTCAGACCATCAAATTCACAGTGTTCATTGCATAATTCACAGGGAAGTGCTTTGCAGTAAAATATTAAAGATGGATCACGTTATGGATGTTGTTGTCAAGGCAGTAAACTTTATACGAGCGCGAGGTCTGAACCACAGACAGTTCAACTGCCTATTGGAGGAAACTCACTCTCACGGTCTGCCTTATCACACTGATGTTCGTTGGTTAAGCCGGGGAATTGTGCTGAAGCGCTTTTATGAATTAAGAAGTGGAATACAAAGTTTCATGCATAACAAAGGAAGAAATGTCCAGGAACTGAAAGACTATGATTGGCTTCAAGATTTAGCCTTCATGGTAGATATGACAGAACACTTGAATTTGCTCAATACAAGACTGCAAGGTCGCAATAAATTGGTGACAGACATGCATGAGTCCATTCGTGCTTTTGAGGTGAAGCTCAAACTTTTTGAACGTCAACTAGCAGCGAATAATGCTGCACACTTTCCTACACTGAAATCATTGCAAAGCACACCTGAGTTTCGTGGAATTATCAGCAGAGAAAAGTACTGCAACATGATTTCCAAGTTACTGAACGAATTTGGAGAAAGATTTGCAGACTTAAAGAACCTTGAGAGTGATTTCTCGATCTTTCGAAATCCTTTCGCTGCAAATCCTGATGAGACACCAGAGGATATTCAGTTAGAACTAATTGATCTTCAGTGCGATTCTGCGTTGAAGGAAAAGTTCTCAAGTGTTGATATTGGTACATTCTATCAATATGTTGGGCCAAGATATCCTCGAATCAAATGTTTGGCATCAAAGATTATGTCAATGTTCGGCAGTACCTATGTCTGTGAGCAACTCTTCTCACTGATGAACTTGAACAAGTCTGGACTCAGGTCTCGGCTCACTAATGAACACCTCAACTCAACACTGAAAGTAGCCATTGCTCAGTCTCTGGCGCCAAACATAGACGAACTTGTACAGACCAAGAGGTGCCAAGTTTCTGGGAGCAGCACGACCAGGAATTAAGGTAAATGATGCTTCCTTTTCTTTACTGGTTTATCTTTTGGTTACGTGTGTGCAAACGCGAGTGAAGGTAGAATATATTATTATTATTATTATTATTATTATTATTATTATTATTATTATTATTATTATTATTATTATTATTATTATATTACCTATTATTATTATTATTATTATTATTATTATTATTATTATTATTATTATTATTATTATATAATTACCTATTATTATTATTATTATTATTATTATTATTGTTATCATTATTATTATTATTATTATTATTATTATTATTATTATTATTATTATTATTATTATTATTAATATTATTATGGTCATACGTGATTATCTGGCCCGCACATTGAATGTGAAGGTGAAATCTGGCCCCTTGGGATAAATGAGTTTGACACCCCTGCCTTAAGCTGACCCTTCACGATCAATATTATTGTGCAATATTATTGACATTGAAGGGGCGGTATTGAAGAATGACACAATATACTGAAGACATCAAAAAGAGTTTGATATTTTATTGCGCAATAAAAATGAGTCAATATATTGTGTCAATGATATAGGTCGTGTAGGGTCCACTTTTCAGGGTCGAAGAAGTAAAAACTTCGAAGGAATTTTTTGCAGGAAGGCATGAAAATAGATGAAATGAGATGCCCCAATCACCTGGAGGAAAGTTATTCGCTAGCAAACGCACACAACCGAGGATTTGAGGTACATTATTTATCTAGATGTCTTTCAAAAGTATCTAAGGTATTACAGTCTATCACGTCTCGAGGAAGCCCATTCCATTAGTTGACGACTTGATCTAAAAAGAAACTTCTAGATTCTTGAGAGTTGAAGGATTTACCAACAATTTTGGTGCCATTTCCTTACGTATAATTTGAATGGTCCATCGTGAAGTACTTACCACAGTCCATATTGTCAATATCTTTCATTATAATTTTAAACGTTTGCTTTAAGTCGCCTCTTAATCTTCGTTGAGTTAAAGGATGTAAATCAAATTTTCTAAGTCGCTCTTCGTGTGATTTGTTCATTAGACTTAATATTATTTTAGTAACTTTGCGTTGGATTGGTTTTAATTCATTTAAGCCCATCAGGTATAAGGGATAACATACTTCAACTCGGTAGTCCATAAGGCGGCTGATCAAGTGAGGATTGTATATTTTCCAATAAAGCCAATTATTATTTTGTTCGCTTTCTTTACGACTTCTGAACATTATTAATTAGGTCTTAAGCCGCTCGATATTGTTACTCCTAAATCGTGTGTGTGTGTGTGTGTGTGTGTGTGTGTGTGTGTGTGTGTGTGTGTGTGTGTGTGTGTGTGTGTGTGTGTGTGTGTTAGAAGGTCCGCGCACAAGGCTGGTGAAGGTCTGAGGCTGTCACTCCCGCTGTTCATGCTACTGGCTAATATACTGGTAAAGTGATAGCTGGTAAAGTAAGGCTGTCACTCCCGCTGTTCATGCTACTGGCTAATATACTGGTAAAGTGAGAGCTGGTAAAGTAAGGCTGGAATTGGCTTGGAAACAATTAGGAAAGCAGCACACGCTGTACAAAACTGTCACAAAGGAAAAGCACAAAACACAAAATAAAATAAAACATATAGAAATAAATAAATAAATAAATAAAGGGGAATGTATATATTCTTTTTTTTTAATCTATTCTTTTCCGACCACCTGAAGAAAACAAATTTTCATATACAATGAAATATAGTACAATGAAACAAGGTAAGACAGAGTAGACGATGTAAGGGAATTATGCAGGGGTGGTGATGTAATAGCCTTCTCTGAAGCACTTATATTTTGATAAGGCAGCAATCAAACAAGCCTCAGCTCAGTCCATCGTGGTAATGCAGTGATGAAGCGCTGCACTTTATGCAGTTATCCCTGGGAGCACTGAGGCCCATAATGCCACTAAGTATGGAAAATGCTCACTAACTGCTACAGGCCTCAGTGATCCACAGCAACGACCGCTAGCTTCCAGCAATCAGTGCTAGGTAGCTCACGCTATGATAGTTATGCTCTACATATGTACACTTTCGTTATGAAATTTAAAGAAAAGAAGGAAGAGGAGAAAAATGGATGTTAGAGAACAGACAAGTCATTAGGGAGATGTTCTATGGGAAGCTAAGGCGTTCTAAAGAAAAAAAGGCTTGGAAGGAGAGACGAAAGGTGGGAGGGGCATCGAGATAGAAGGTGAGGGAGGGAGAGGGTTAAAGGGTTACGTTACAAAACACACGAGTAAGCGGTGCAGCGTGTGACGGAGGAGGTTCGTCTACACCCTCACGTAGTTTACGGTGCTGCGCCTTTATTATGTCTCACAGAATACACTTAATTTAAAGGAAAGATAAATCCCTTCTTATCTCGTCCCTTCTAAGGCAGCCTACCTCTCTAATATATAAATCTATTTTTTTTTCTCTCTCTCTCCTTCTCGACCGTTTTTTTTTCGTGGCATGGTGGGTGGAGTGAGCGACGATGCCCTCTCACCTGCAGCAGTAGCAGTACTTTAGCATCCTACAGTATCCAGGATTCATAAATAGCGATTGAGGTGAAAGCTGAATCCTCTACGAGACTCGGTGAGTCAAGGTGTTAGTGAGTTGTTCACGTTGGACCTAACCAGAGTTCCAGATAAAAGTTGAGAAATTAATAGAGAATTGAAACTTCTGAAAATATTATAAAGTAAACGTTGAGATAACGGATAAACAACTGTACACGTAAATATCTGTAAATATGAATAAATAAATAAAAGAGTAAATAAATATGTTATAAGAATAAATAATTTTTACAATTAAAAATAAAACAAAGTAAAAACTGATATATGAATGAAGAATTGACATTTATGAAAATAAACACCTACGTGAATAAGCAAATATATAAACAACAATATGTAATAGCGTGGAACTCAAACCGAAATTTAAATCTGGACTTGTAGAAACTGGGAATTGGAGTACGAGTCAAGTGATGATGAGGTGCACAAAGCCGACAGACTTGCCTTGCCTGCCTTGTGTGCTGGATTTTTTTTTTTTTTTTTTTTTTTTTGCTGTCTGGAGGTGACCCGAGGCTGAGATGCACCACGAAGCTAACACATGCTCGCTCGTGCACACACACACACACACACACACACACACACACACACACACACACACACACACACACACACACACACACACACACACACACACACACACACACACCGATAACAATACGTACTGGAGGCCACAATGTCTCATGGACAAAACCGCAAACGTGCATCTCAGCTGTTTCCTAATTTGGAGAGATGAACTCGGATTTCTGTCCCACAACAGCATCACTATCAGCAGCAGCAGTAGCATCAGCGGTCACAAATATCAGTAAATAATTAGATGAAAATAGTTTACTACCAATGAACTTGTGCACACTGTAACTCGTATAATATTTCTTGAAGAAACAAATAAGCTGTCCTACAACACCTTGTATTTTGTTTTTCTTGTTCAAACTCGACTTCTTTACCATCACCACGTCTCAGTTCATAATTTTTCTTTTAATTTTCATTTTTTTTTCTTATCTTTGCGCGTATAAGCCACCACTCAACTCCCGAAGGTCTAAAAATCGGTGAAAGACCAATGAAGGAGTCCAACTAAAAAATGACTTGGTTTTACAGGCTTGGGTGTGTGGGGAGGCTCTTTCGAAACTTCCTGACCATTTTTCATAATTCAGGTTTAGAAGGTTGAGCTCTTTTCCAATAGTTGAGGCATTTTTCATATTGCGGGTCAGAGTAGAGTGGGAGTGCCTTTCGTCTGTTACATGAGCGTTTTTTCACTTAACAGCTTGTGGGAGAGGAAGGTGGCAATACTTTTCAACTACTCGTTACATATTAAACACTTTTCATTTCATAGACTGACACTGATGGTGGGAGTGCTTTTACTCTTTTACCTGAACACTTCTCATTCTACAGTGTGGGATGGGTTGGATAAGGAAAATGCTTCCATCGTTACGTTACTGGTCCCGCCCTTTGGCAATGCCCAGTCTTCGCGGCGCGGGCTTGCTAAGTGCGGGAACAAATGGGGGGGATGATCATTAATGGATAAGAGCAGCTAGTTCTCATCCTAAAATACTAGTTAGTAAAGCGATGTAGTAATATTACTTAAGGTTCTATATATTATTAGCGACTCTTAAACTCTATCGTCCCTCTTCCATTTTATACAACAAATTGACTTTTTTTATTCATTCTAACCTTTTCTCCCTCTTTCCTCACCTTTGCGAACCCACACCAGGTGAGATGAGACACTCAATAATGGCTATAATTTTTAAGTCCATCAATACTGTCCCATCTAATGACAAAAAATAACCTTTTTTTTTATTATTCATTCCTCATTATTATTTCCTTATATTTTCTGTGACGAACACCAAGAAAATAAATAGGTGTGTTAACATTTTGTACTATTGAGATTGGATCATCTAAAGACCATTAATAGATCTTTTTTTTTTTTTTTTATCTATTTTGCTTCTTTATTTTATTTATTTTTTCTTTTTTTTTCCACCTGCATGGCCACGATGAGGTGCAGGACACGTACAAGTGACACGTTTACCATCAAAACCTGTGATCTCTATCCAGTAATTGGTAAAAAATTACCTCTTTTCTCTTCTTCCCTAAATTGTCCTCTCGTACACTTCTAAGACCTCCATCAGGCCGAGGCAGAGTGCATGTAATAGCTGCACCAATAATGTCTGTCCCCCAAGTCCATTCACTTACTTGAATTGCCTTGTTTCTTCTATCCGCCTCCATGTTTTCTTCCTTTACCTCCGTAGCACACACGCCATCAAGTCCGAGGTATATAATATATAAACGTTTAAGGTCATTACTGTCTATTCACTAACATTGCTTTTCTTTATTTTTTTTTTCTTTATTTTTTTTATTAACTTTTGACTTCAATTTGTTGTTGTTGTTGGTCTCTCTCTCTCTCTCTCTCTCTCTCTCTCTCTCTCTCTCTCTCTCTCTCTCTCTTCTCTCTCTCTCTCTCTCTCTCTCTCTCTCCTCTCTCTCTCTCTCTCTCTCTCTGACCTGCAACAAGAGGCAAGAGTCAAGAGCCACGTAGCAGCGTTGCTCTGGCCAGGGACGAAGATAGGAGCATGCCCTGAAGTCACTAGCAAAAGTTGGCACTACTCTTTTCCACGGGTCAAAACGTAAAATACAACCCACAGCCTCATAATGCATGTTCCTCTCGTGGTGTACTAATCTACTGGGCCATAAACTCCGCTGGTTTACCGCCGCAACGCCTCAGCGATATAAATGATAATTATGTCTGGAACGACGCCCCAGTGAGCGGCACTGACCGTTGCGTAAGGATAGCTGGCATCAGTTAGCAGAACAGCTTCCTTACTCCGGCTCCTTTATTTCCGCGGAACAGCCTGGCATGAGTAATGTACTGGCGTGATGATGACACCGATGTACGAGTAAGTGAAGATCATGACTGGTGCTGTTAACTAGGTACTGTAATCGTGAAGGTGAATCAATTCCTTTTGAAGTGAACCGGGCGGGAAAGGAGAAGGAAGGGTGAGATATGCAGGAAGGGAGGGCACACTGCCATTCATACACGTCTGTCTGCGGTAAGATTTATATCCGAGAGAGAACCTTAAAAATCCACGTGAAGAGGTACTATTTCATCTCAAAGCCGCCAGAGATACGAGTATACTACATGAATGCGTGCGCGCTCTCCACCTACCGGCGTTCACAGATTCATTGGAAAACTATGCAGATCACAGCTGTTAGTCTCAATAAATCAAGGCTTTTCGGTGATGGAATCCCACTCTGGTGAGATGGTGTGCGCGTAGGGACGTCCTGATGGCAGGGGAGTATCGGGACAGTACGATGAGTTACCCTCAACACGCTTTACTGGCCGTCACTGGTGGAAGGGAGAGAGAAAACTGTTCTACTTCACCCATTTGTTACAAAAGTTCACGCCCACAAAGACAATAATGCGTCTGCTCTCTGTCACCTGTACAGTGTTGGGTTGCGTTTATGTCTCTCTCTCTCTCTCTCTCTCTCTCTCTCTCTCTCTCTCTCTCTCCTCTCTCTCTCTCTCTCTCTCTCTGCTCTCTCTCTCTCTCTCTCTCCTCATCTCTCTCTCTCAAACACACACACACAGACACACACACACACACACACACAGAGAGAGAGAGAGAGAGGAGAGAGACGAGAGAGAGAGAGAGAAGGAGAGAGAGAGAGAGAGAGAGAGAGAGAGAGAGAGAGAGAGAGAGAGAGAGAGAGAGAGAGAGGGGGGGTTAGTGATGAATGGATGGTCACTTTTTTCCAGTAAGGGCACCCAAACAAATGAGGTGGTGAATGCAAATCATAGATGAAATACTCACCACTTTCTCTCCACACACACACATATATACATATAATCATCTGTACAGCTTCATACAAAACAAATGTATATTGACAGGTATTATTCCCTTTTATTTCTCAGCTTAATTGTTCTGTCTCGACGTCTTAAAACACTGGAAAATTCATGTAAAGGGTTAAGCCAGAGGATAAAGCAGCCAGCAATCCAATCCCTCACAGAATACTCAAGGTGTTATCATACAGAAGAGTATCACTACTCTCCTTAACATTTATTTCACAAAGTTAAGAGCAATTCGAAAGGATAACCAACGCACCTTACTCGCTCAAACAATATTTTCCATATTTCTTCGTCCACTGAGTCAAAATGATTCGCGTCATTTTATTAAGGAAACTTTTATGTATGACTGCAGCAGACGCCTAATCAGAGCACAGTGATTGCCGCGGTACAAGTGGAGTTCAGTCTCCCTGGACCGTCTCTCTATTTCGTAAGATTCTTGACTCCCTGATCTATCCGACATTTTTTTCTTCTGTGTTCTAGATTTCAAATGGTACAGTAAACCTTGTGACTTCTGTAAATATAAGTAATTTCAAAGGTCGTCCAATTCTGCACCTGTCTGTTACCTCTAAGCTGAGTACAAGGAACCAGTCCCTTCTCGCCTGGCGAAGTCACTAATTTGAGACAGGAGCCACTGACAATCGTGTGGTATGTTATTTACAAGTGAAGGGAGAATCTGGTGTGACGGTGAGGAAGGTGTGGCGGTACATACGTCTGGTGTGACGATATGGAAGGTGTGCTGGTATATAAGTTTGGTCCCGCGCATGTGCAGCACTCAGTATTCGCAAACAAATGTACGACGTGGTATATTTGAGTGACTGCTGTAAGATCTGGAGCTTACAAGGCAGCGCTGGACTTTGTGTAGAAGTTCCCTTCACCACTGTGTCTACTGCAAGTTAAAATGTTATTACTATATTCACAAAAGGTAATTTCAAACTAAATATGAATTTACAAGCAGCTGCAGTTGGTAAGGTCATTTTTAACTTATATCTAACGTCAATAACGATTTTTGTTCTTTTTCCTATGCAAGGAAAAAAATGAGCACCATAACAGATGAACTTAATAACATTTTTGAAATGTATGTACAAACGCGCCGAGAATGTGAATTTTAGAACACAAAAGAGCAAACGAGAAGGGCAATGAACTGACAAGAATGGGAAAAAAATTTGAGAAAGGGGATCGTGTTTATGACGGACCAGTTTACTGCCAAAGAGACGACTGTTGCACGATACCTTAGTAAAGTTAAAATAATCGATAAAATTTAAAGTGTGTGTGTGTTATTATTATTAATAATGATAATAATAATAATAATAATAATAATAATAATAATAATAATAATAATAATAATAATAATTATTATTATTATTATTATTATTATTATTATTATTATTATTATTATTATTATTATCATTATTATTATTATTATCATTATTATTATTATTATTATTATTAAAATAATAATGATAATAATAATAATAATATAAATAGTGATAATAATAATAATAATAATGATAATAATAATAATAATAATAATAATAATAATATTAATAATAATAATAATAATAGTGATAATAATAATTGATGAAGATAATGCAGCATATGTAAGTAATAAGTGATACATATCTAACATATAGTTATAGTTACATGTTAGATATAAATACACGCAAACATACTAATATACAGAGCTTAGCGAATACAAATTAAATGACATGTATGCTACACATATATGACAAATTTTTGACAAGGATGTCAAGATATCAGTGTCACATGTAAATATTTAAAATGTTAATAGTTACTGAATACTGTTTTCATAAGTTTTCTTTAAAATGAAATTAAATTGGTATCCGTAGTGAGTGACTCAGGTGTTCCATTGTTGAGAGCCTCTGAAGGGAAGGCTTTGTTTTGCGTGTTAAGTTCTATACAGTGATAAGCGAAAATGGAAAGGTCTGCGTGTAACATTGTGAGGAAATAGTGTGAAACCTTGGTCTGTGGTGAGGGAGTGTAAGGACTTATGAATAAATAGATTGGTTTGTACTTTATTAATGTCAGGGACAGTTAATAACTTGTGATTACTTAATAATTCTTTCGTATGCGCGTATTGACTTTTGAGAAACACTATTCGAAGCAGCTTTTCCTGGGAGACCAAAAGACTATTAGTGTATATGTTATATGCTCCTCCCCAGATTGCACTGCAGTACTGTAAGTGAGGATACATTAATGAAAGATAAATTTGTCTTAAACATTTTCCACTTATAAATTCCCAAAGTCTAAATATAACACCGGTTAATACAGATATTTTAGAGTTAATGATGTCAATGTGATCTTTTCATTTCAACTTATTATCAAGTTATCCCTAGAAACTTACATTCAGTCACTTAATTTATTAAAGCATTATCTATTGTTATTAGTGGACACAATGGGTGAGACATAAGAGGGCTTGTCACCATGAATTTTGTTTTATTTAAATTTAATGTTAATTTGTTACTCTTTATCCACATAGATATTTTGTTTAATTATCGATATTATTACTCTGTAGGAAAACTGTAGTGTCATCTGCATATGAAATGAATTTAAGTTTATCACTTGAAGAATAAAAGTCATTTATGTATATTATAAGAAAAAGTAGCGGTTGTAGGAGGTGAACTGTTTCCTGTGTGATAAATAACTATGAAACCATTTATGAGCGTTACCTCGTATTCCATACACAAGCAATTTTTGTAACAAGATGTTGTGAGATATTGTCTCGAAAGCCTTTGATAGATCACAAAAAACCGTGAGTTGATACAATTCAGCATCCATAGCATTATACATGTTCTGGCAGAGATGGTGGACAGCTAACTCAGTCGAATATTTAGGTCTGAATCCGTATTGTGATTAATTAAATAGTGAATGTTTAGTGAAGTAATTCATTAGCCTGGAAGCCATTATTTTTTTTTTTTTTTGTAAATTTTGCTATAATTAGATGAAATAGAGACTGGTCTATAGTTATCGATTACAGAATGATCTCCTTTCTTGAAGATTGGCACTGTACGGGATATTTATAAATGATTTGGGAAGCAACCTTCTCGTAAAGATTTGTTAATGATAAAAACTAAAAAAAGGTGAAATTATGTTACTGCATTCTTTTATAATTGTGATGTTAATTTCATGGTGCCCAGATGAAGAACCTTTAATGTGTTTGATGATGGAGTTAACCTCAGTTAGTGTTGCTGGCCTTAAAAAGAAAGAAAAAGGGACTTGGGGAGGCATATAATCCTTATAGCAAAACTGAATATCACTATAGTTCCTGGTCAGTGAATTACCGATTGAGGTAAAGTGGTCATTAAATGCCTCTGCAATAGCCTGAGGATTATTAATTGTGGTGTTTTTATGCACAAAACAAGATGGTAGTTGGAGTGTTTGGTAATGAGTGTGTGTAGTAGTAGGTAGATTGGATTATCCATACCATTATTTACTTAAGGAGTACGTTTTGTGTCACTCTGAAAACTTTGGTGCTGGATGAATGAGAGCTCTTGTGTACACTGTAAATAACATCTCGTGAATATTTTACCTTTAGAGATTTAGGGAGGGAGGGAGGGAGGGAGGGGAAGAGATGGCGTAGGGAGGGAATGTAGGAGGACGTAAGAGAGGCAGGGAATGGGGACGGAGGGAGGAGGGAGGGACAGAGTGGAGGGAAGGCAGGAGTACCAGCCCTTCCTCCAATTCCTCTTCCTTCTATCCTTAAAATCAGTCAGCCAATCCTTCTGTCTATCTGTTGAGATTCTTACTTTTCAAAACATTTCCCGTTTATTTTTAATGATATTTGAATGACCTTCTCAGGCTTGACGAGAATAGGTGTTTTGCGTCTGTTTCATGGTTCAATATATACTTTTGATACTGCCATATGAATGTATGTATGTATGTATTGCATGTATGTATATCCGTTATCTGTAATCATACATTTACAGATAAACGTCCGCCTTCCGCAGGTATGTCGTGGTGGAAGAGTTGGTAGCCCTGCACATGTCCATCCGAGAATTACGTCACAGGTGGGCACAAGCCGCAGTCATTCGCCGGCGCCTCCCTGCAGTCTCAGGTAGCAGCGGCGATGCGTAGTGCTGTTGCTTTGTACTGAGTGAGCGTGAATGAACGCTCGTGACGATATATGGTGATGGACGTGTGGGCCTTTATGTTGTGGAAACAGAAGGTGAGATTTGTCTTGATTTCCACCGTAGTATGAGTTAAATTGAGGTGAAGGAGTGAGGAGAACTATGCGGGTAGTTAGTGGGTAGGCTTGTTTGGTAACGTCTTGTCTGGACTCTTGAAGCTCTCTGGGAGTTGTAATTAATGTTAATGCTTTGTTGCTTATTAAACTTAATGATCCCAGAGGCAATATCGTACATGTGCAAGGTTGGTGTGATTGCAGGGAGTGGTGTCACGTTGGAAGTAGGGGGGCAGGAAGAAAAGCCACACGCACGCTCTTCAGCTGTATTTCACGAAGGTGAGTAAACAACAATACATATAGGAAATATAGGCGTACAGGTGGAGGTAGGCAGGCAGGGGCATGAGAGTTCAGGCGCGCAGCTGCTCTCTGGCTTCCCTGTTTCGGCAGGTTCGTAAATCACCTCGCACATCCTCGCTTCCCCACCTCCACGTGAATCCACTCATTACATACATACTTATCTAGCAATTACAACGTCACTGAGTACGAATCGGGCATAGTATTCTGGTCGTTACAGTGGGAAAACAATGGTGGTGGTGACTGTCGGAAGAGCTAAGTGACGAAACAGGCGGTAGCGGACAGGAGTGCCAACCTTTGCGATACATCTGTGCTCTGCTTCCATTTTCTATTTCGTATATTATATTTCAGTGTGTCTTAAACGATGTTCTGCCGTACCACTCACTACTGTATTTAGTCGTTTCATTAATTTTGTTGTTCAGAGTGAAGGAGATTGTAAAAATGTACTATTAAGGCATTATAATATTTAGCAGCGCTGAATCGTATTTCGGATATGTTGGCACCCTTAAATGTCGATGCAAATATAACACGTAGGTAATAAGACTAATGGAATTCTGCCATAAGTACTGCTTATTTGTTATGTGTGAAGTGACAGAAGCACGTGCAATTCTTATTCTGAATCTCTACTTTCGAAATAAAAGATGCGTGTTCATGTTGATTAAAGTGGGAGAGAGGAAAGGGAGGAGAAGGATAGAAGGATCTCGTCTCCTCGACTTTTAAAGCTCCCTCCCTCTGGCTCGTTACTTTGTGGTGTTTATTCGGTGTTTGTTCAGCTTAACTGTTCCATTGGCATTATCTATTAAGTAAGGAAGATACTATAGCAGTGGTGTAGTACTGATTGATCTGATGGTGGTTATCCATGCTGGTGGAGAACCACCTGCGCAGTAACTGTTCCCCCTAACAAGTCTCATTTTAGCGTAAATCAGATTATGTCACGATTGCGTTGTTGATAAATGGATATCCGCACTCTCTTCGCCTCTTATTTTCCATTCCATTTCGACAGTACCTTTTGTAGAGGACGGTGATGTCTCGGGGTGTGTTGGCAGCGGTGCGCGTCGCCATCATGGCTGACGTCATCAAGTCTGCTGGGGAGAAAAATAATGCTGCTTCGTTGCTTTTTTTTTTTCTGCTTACTGATTACTTATTATTTATGTGGAAATATAAATTATTTATGTGGAGAGAGAGAGAGAGAGAGAGAGAGAGAGAGAGAGAGAGAGAGAGAGCGCAGTAGATTACGGACGCATCATATTATTCTTTGGATTGTTTACTTGGCAAGTATGCGAGCATGCGTAATCTTTCTAACACTAGCCTTGCGAATGATGATAAACATGGCCAGTTTTAATAATGGTGATGGTACATGCTTGCTTTCACTTCATCTTGAGCAATGAAAGGCGTGTTTATGTTGTGGAGTGTCTGGAGTGAGCAGGTCTGTGATACAGGCACTAAGGGAATGTGTGATGAGGCGGGAGAGCTTAGGGAAAGTTGTGCGTTGTCATGTCCAGCTGTGTACCTTCTGCATCACTGCCCACTCACTGTTATGTAGGTTAGGTTAGGATAAACTTGTATTAGGAGATAGGGAAATGTTAGGGGGCAGGATAATTTAGGCTAGGCTGAGCTTAATGTTCCTTAAGAGATAGGTTAGAATAGGCTAGGCTAAATTTGTTAGAGTAAACATTTGAGGTCCCAAGGGTTAGGCTAGGCTAAATTCATGTTAGAAGGTAGGTTAGGTTAGATTACACTAAATTTATGTGAGGTCTCAAGCACTGGATCAGGGGGTAGTTTGAACATATCAACTACCCAGCGGTGACCTCCCTCAACGTTTCCCTGTGTCTCACAACACAGGGGGGACAGTCACAATTGACTTCCTTAACACAATTCTACTTCATGCACCTAATACACTCGCATCCTTAATTCAGAATTTGTATATTAGTTTTGGTTAATCCTTCTGGCTCGTTTTCCTTGGGGATTGACACCTCATTGGACCTTTTTTATATATAAATTTAGTTGTCCTTAGTCATTGCCCCATTTACAATAGAAAAAAAAAAGTGATCGGTTAAGACAGGCTAAAGTCACCATGTTGGAAGATAGGTTTGACTACATTAAGCTAAGCTTGTGTCAAGAGATAGATTATTAATGTTTGATTGTGATTGATTTGTGGGTTACGTTAGGTTAGCTTAAAACTGTCATAGGATACTTGTACTACTTATATTAGTATTTGATTTACCGTGTGGTTGACTTGAGACGCTGCAGCAAAGTCAGTGAATCAGCAACTCCCGCTAATCGTCCCCTGCGTGTGGACAGTTTGCATTATGGATCAGTTAGCATAACAAACACTTCACTTCCCTCCCCGTGATCAACTGGAGGCGAGGTGTTGCATTAAGGGAGGCAGTGAGTGGGCGTGCCATTCACTGCTTCATTTCCCAAAGCCATAACTTGAAATGCAAGACAATTTAGCACAGGTAACAACAAGGGGACGCCATAGTAATGAACACGCTACATTTTCTTTCTATCACCGTCTCATGCTTACCATATCAGAGAGAGAGAGAGAGATGTGTGTGTGTGTGTGTGTGTGTGTGTGTGCGTGTGTGTGTGTGCGCGCACGCGCGTGCGCGCGTGTGCGTGCGCGCATTATCCTCAACTGTATCAAATATTCTGTTCAGTAATCCCCCGCCACACATTACTGTACACACAAGTTCAATTTTCTCTTAATGGAGTGGAGTGAGAGTAAACAGTGAGGTGGAGCTTGTTACGTGGCCTTGCTGGGTAGTGGACAGTGGACATCCTGCCGAGTGGCGGTTGATAGGGTCTCTCTCTCTCTCTCTCTCTCTCTCTCTCTCTCTCTCTCTCTCTCTCTCTCTCTCTCTCTCTCTCTCTCTCTCTCTCATATTTATATTAGAAGAATCCAACTTTGGGAATGAGAATAATTCGTTTTTTTTTTTTTCGTGTTTCTAGTATTTGATTTATGTGGATTTTACTTTAGTTAATTTAATGTCGCTTTGGTCATTTATTTGTGGAAACTTATTTTGTGGAAGTGTGAGGAAGAAGAACAAGCTTACTAATTTAAGAAGGATATTGAAAGCCAGTCATTCTTCCCCTTTCATGTGATTTTGATATACTTAATCCTTATAACGACTTGCTTATATTGAAGGTTCAGCTTTGCATCATAAGCTTGGGAAGATCAATTATGCAAAGGAGGGAGAGGAATATAATATTAGTTTGGATGCTAGCAGTGACTGATTGTCTTTACCTAATCCTTGTAATTTCAACACTTGGTGATGTTCATACTGGTATGATGTCTTCAATTAATCTTACAGGAGGTCAGAAGTGCTTGCAATGGGATATGACTAGGAAATCTTACAGTATTAGAGTGGTATATTTTTTAATGCTTTCTCAAATACACTTGTTTTACAGAGAACAAGAATGGTGTCTCATATTTCTTAGAACACTTGCGTCAAGGTGATCACGATTAGTACCTTTCAGAGAAGAACAGGGAACAGGGAAAGAAGTTAGGAAGTTACGTATAGTTTGGTTGGTGTTGACAATAGTAGCTATACGTGATGCAGAAAGGCAGGACATTTTTACGGATATGGTGATAATAAGGAATGGGAGAAACGAGGTCACCTGGGTCATTTAGGAAAGTGGAAAGTAGGTCAAAAAGACAAAGATTTTAGAAAACGGCAGACATTGAAAAAATGAAAATACTGGCTAGAGTATTCATCTGCTGCTGCTGCGGTACTAAAAAAAAAGAAAAAATGAAAAGCAAAGTTGAGCTTGTTATCGTCACACAAGAACAGAGGGTTCCAGGAAGAGACCTTGTGTTTGTAAGAGTTAAGAAATATAAGTGATCCTCGTAATTAATTCAGTGAGGGTCGTTAGTCTGCCAAAACATGCGGGAGTGAGCACCTGATTAGCCTTGGTAATACGATGATTGGCTGCCGACTAACTCGCCTGTTTAATTCATTCCGTTCGTGCCGCCATCACCACGTGTAGTGCACATGTGGGGAGTCCTGGGGCACTAATTACCATGAGAGAGAGAGAGAGAGAGAGAGAGAGAGAGAGAGAGAGAGAGAGAGAGAGAGAGAGAGAGAGAGAGAGAGAGAGAGAGAGAGACCAAGCTGCTATTATTATACTCGGAAACTTAAATTTCCTAGTGTAGAGGGGTACTGACCTTCCTTGATTGCCTTTTTAGCGTGCCTCAGCATCAGTGTTTGGTGCTCCCAGCCACCGGCAGTGTGTTGAGACTTAAAAGTGTCCATGTAACGGTGAATTATTTATGGGTCAATGTTTTTAAAAATTGTGTTTTTGATTTGCTTTTTATTCTCTTAGTTGAGGGGCGGGGAACACTTAATGGGTGGATGACCATCATCAGGACCGCCATTCCACCGCATTCATGGCCACCCTACCCGCGCTCATCCAGTCACGTCCCCATAGTGCAGCGCCCCTCATCTGAAGAGACACGGAAAAATGAACACTCGTGTCTCTGTGAAATATTGTGCGCCATAAAGTCTCTTGTCCTCTACGGCTTTTTTTTTTTTTTTATTCCTTCCTATAATATTTATAGAAGAGTCCTCTTGCCACACATAAAACTGGGTATTCATGTATATTGTTACGGTAGGTTCAGGAACGTGGAAATAAGGATATTTAACTGTGTGTGAAGTGTTGTGCTGACTAAAGTAGTGTGTAGTGCCTCATCAGATAGCAAGACAGTGTTGGAATGCTTCAGGGAGATAAGGGGAGGGCGGGCGACAGGGATCCAGTATGCAGGAGGAGAGTATTAGGAACCGGAGCAAATGCAAACTTGTTATAGTCACCCTGGAGTGGATTCCAAGGAACGGCTGGTGGAATAAATAAAATTAATTCATATAAGACATAGCCATTGGGTTTTTTTTTCATGTTGGGAAGGATATTCACTACGATTACCGTATAAAACTGCGACACTTTTTTGTTTTTATCTTGCTACCAAAGCTGTCATTTGTTTACTGATTTACATAACACACTGTTGTTCAACTCTAGACTTTTATTTATTTTTTTTTATTTTGTCGCTATGATTAAGTGGTTAAATTACGATTTGTTATTAAGGTACGAATGTATATTTGTTACTTCATCACCTGAGTGTGGAGTACAGGTGCATCATAGCACCTCCCCACCTGTCACAGTACTTAACGCAGGCATGTCTTCCACTAACCATAACAAAAAAAAAAAAAAAAAGTAAATAAATAAAGTGAATAAAAAAAGAAGAAAAACGAACCAATAAATTGAAGCAGCCAGAGGCATTTGTGGAGACACAAGACACAGCGCAGTCTGACCCTGACCATTGTCACGCGAACAAAACTGGTGCATTTTTTACTTCAGTTTGAACTGCACCGAATGTGACATGTGGACAAGGACGGCCAGGGAGAACGTGTCCCCACGGAATCTGACTTGGATGAGGACGCACAACATTATCAAACATTTCTACGTCTTATCGCAACATTTCACAGGCTGTAGTAATAGTCATTGTAGTTTTCTAGGTCTTTATTGGGATTTTAATTATTATTTAGCAAGGATTCTGCATCATCCACAGGAAAATGAAAAAAAAAACCTGAGCCAGACTAATAATATCAGTGTGGCCTTTGATAACAGGTCTGTGATTAAGCTTGTTCACTGCTTATGACACACAGCTTTGTATGATGAACTACTCTCTCATTTCCTTCCCTTCATTACATAATGGAAAAAAAAATCTTCTACTGTAATTTGCTGTCTTGTACATACGTATGTGATTATTAAAATTGTGTGCAGTACTTTGTGTTGCAAAGTTTAGCGCATTACAGTGAAAAAAAAAAATGATCTATTTTCTTTATCGTAGATGCCTGTTATAATTACATACAGTGCTTTTTAGTGTCATAAACTGCAGCATTAACACATTAAAATAGCCAAAGAAAACTCTCATAACTCACAAACACGAAGCAGCATGTACACACACGTTCCCCTTGCTCGTGCCGTGTCAGTGTGTGCATGTGATGGCGCGATGCATCTCCCACCAACCTGGACGCCACAGCCTCCTTATTTTTCATTACTGGCGCGTAGAGTGCGGGATAACTCACAGCTTGCAGGGGGAAATTGATGGCACCTGTATACAAGGTGGAAGATTATTTATACGCGTGGTATATTGAGAGAGAATTTGTAGGTGGCGTGTTTAGTAGGTAGGAGAGAGAGAGAGAGAGAGAGAGAGAGAGAGAGAGAGAGAGAGAGAGAGAGAGAGAGAGAGAGACTAATTTACATCATACTAAATGGAACGAATAATTTTCAGTATTCATAAACGTTGCTTGTTTTAAGAATAATTTCGTTGGCCAGTGGTTGTTATGTTTTGAGTTAATTCCCTCACCGTCAGTCACGTTCGCGCCAGTGCTCCACTCAGAACACTTGTCCCTCTGTGCGTCCCCGGGGCGACAGTTGTTGGGTAGAGGGACGTGAGAAGACACGGGATTTCTCTTGCACGTTGAAAGCTTGGCTGATTGCAAGGACGGGGGATGGTAACATGAACTTGAATATTGCCTGTCCAGTAAATGGCATTAAATCTTACGTTCATTGTTCTTTGGGTCGTAATAAAAACATAGATGTATATTTCTATAAAAGTAAACAAAAAAAAAATCTTATGAATAGTAACAATAAAACAAAATTCTAATGATAAAAGAAAAAAAAATGAAAATAACTGTCCTATGAAGGGTAATTGAAGACTTAAGTTAATTTTCATACGAATAATAACGAACACTTAAACATTTTGTACTATGAAAGAAAAAGTCAAACTGGAAATTCATTGGCCTTTTGTTAATACGTCAAGTAAATTGGCCGGTTAATGAAAAAAGGATCAAGACAAAATACTTGAGCTCGATACTGGATTGCACTTGACGTGTCCATTATTTACCTGTGTTGCTCCTCTAATAAATATAAATCTCAAGGTAAAATAATATAACCATTTCTATGCCGTACATGTCAGAGAGAGAGAGAGAGAGAGAGAGAGAAGTAAAAATGTAAATGAAAACGGCACATAAATGAAAGAAATATGAGTTAGAAGCAGGTATCAGTCTTAAAAAGGAACAAAAGAAAAGAAGGGAGAAAGGGAAGAACAGAAGCATGGAATAAGGAATATTGATAAAAGTAAGACACAAGGCGAGCGAGCGAAGGGAGCCTGAAAAACAAACACGGGGAACAAATAAAAAGTTACATTAAAATCAGTGAGCGAAAGAAGCACACACACACACACACACACACACACACACACACACACACACACACACACGAAAAGGACGTGGATGAATGGACGAAAAGAGGAGAATGTGCAGGAAAAAAGACTGAAAGGGGAGGAGGAGCACGAAAAGAAGACGAAGAAGTAGAAAAAGAGAAGAGAATTTATGAATAAACAAAGGAGAGACAAAATAAATAAGAGGAAAAAAAAAGACGAGAAGAGAGGTAAGGGGGAGGGAGGAGGTTGAGGTAGGAGAAGGAAAGAGACAAGGAGGAGGAGGAGGAGGAGGGCCATAAGGGTGTTTACTGGTAGTCATCTGCAGTAACTTAACTAATGAGGATAATACACCTTTGCGTAGATGAGTGGAACGGACTAAGTAATCATGTTGTTAGTGCTGGGACATTAGGGAGCTTTAAGAGAAGATCAGACGGGTTTACGGATGGGGATGATAGGTGGAAATAGGTATGTATATTTCACACAGGGACTGCCACGTGTAAGCCTGGTCGCTTCTTGCAGCTTCCCTTATTTCTTATGTTCGTTCCTATGACTCACTCACTCTCTGATTCTGCGTCGTTCTGTGGGTGTTTGTGCCACAGGTCACTTGGTAGCCAACCACTTGGTCCACAACATGTTTCTACATTCAGATGTCTTGACTGCTCATCCACCCACTCACCCACCTACTCACTCAATCACGTACACTCATCCACTCAACCACATCCGCACCCAACCACTCAACCACATCTGCACTCAACCATCCAGCCGTCCACTAATGGCGTCCAGGAAGCTGTCGCTCCTGATGGCGAGCCACGGGACGAGGATCATATAGGCCAGGGCCGCCACGACAGTGAGGAAGGGGCGTAGCCACCGCCTGCTGCCCTTCGCTGCCCAACCACGCCGCCCGTGGGTGGGAAGGGGCACCTCGGGTACCCCCGCCTCTGACACACCACGGTGGCGAGGCGCGGCAGTGCATTCTGGGAAGGCAGGCAGGTTCCAGTGTGGAGAAAGCAGGCTGGTGTCCTGCTGCTTGACCCACTCAGCAGGGCAGGTAGCACCAACAGCAGCAGTACCAACGCTGTGCTGGTTACACCAGTAAAGACCTTCGGGCAGCCGCATCTTCTTTATCACAGGCCGAATGCCCTCCACGATGCGCAGGGCACGGGGACTGAGGAGGTCGTCCTTGCTGGTCCACGCCCCGGGGCGTCGCCACTTCGTCGCGGTCTGAGGCTTTATGAAACCGTTGATTTTTATGACCACTTCTTTCAGCTAGAGGTGCGAAAATGCGATAAGATAGTTTGATGTACTTTTAGTTTGCAAGGAAGGGAGGAAGAGGGAGGGAGGATAAAGCGGAAAAAAAGTGAAAATCTATTATCCTTCCTTCCTTCCTTCCTTCCTTCCTTCATTCATTCCGCCCTTCTTTCTCTCGCAAATCCCGTTTTTTATTCCTTTTTTTTTTTTTCCTTCGTAGACTTATCTCTATTTTTTTTTGTTTGTAAGCTGTCACCTCTCTTTCCTTCCGTATTTTTCCCCTTCCTGTCACTACACCTAGTTTATTCCTTTGAATTGGTCGTAATTTCCTCTTTCCTTTTACGTTTTCTTCTTCCATTCTTCTTCTTTTTTTCTTTATCCTGCTCATTGTTTTTCCTTCCCTTCTTATTCCTTTCATTGTTCTTCGTAATTATCTTCCCTCGTGTCGTTTGCCCGTTTCTTCTTCTGTGTGTGTGCGTGTGTGAGTAATTCTTCTTCATCATGCCTGTTATCCACCATCTCCTTGACTCTTTCCTTCACTTTCATCTTCAAAGCTCATCGTGTCTTCTTTACGTGTGCTGCTTATTCCCCGCCATCTCTTCCTCGCAGTTATTTCCTCGTCTCCCTCGCCGCGACAACACACAGCCCTCTAATTTAGATCTATGAAGGGAAACAAGCAGCTCAGGACATCAAAAGGTTAATGGTCTATATCATAGTCTGCTTTAATTGGGACTTAATGATTGGTATTCACAGAGAGAGAGAGAGAGAGAGAGAGAGAGAGAGAGAGAGAGAGAGAGAGAGAGAGAGAGAGAGAGAGGAGACTGTAAGAATATATATATATATATATATATATATATATATATATATATATATATATATATATATATATATATATATATATATATATATATATATATATATATATATATATATATATATATATATACACCAGGATAACATGGAAAGCACAACGGGAAAAAGTGGAAATAAAAAAAAAACAAAGCATGAACAGTGGAATATATGGAGAAACAAGCAAACAAGAAAAAAATACGTAAGTCTATCCTATCTAAAAAACACTGCAATTTCGTTTTCTTTTGCTGATATTTACTGTTAAGCTAACCTAATTCTGAACTGAATAGCAGGAAAATATGTAAGGACGGCAATATGAAGTGAAGCTGAAAGAAAACGGAACAGTTAGAAAATAAGGGGGACTGAAATATAAGCTTTCCTGGGAGAGAATAAAGAGGACAAGTCACCAACAAGGATTATAAATGAAGGAGATTAGTGGAGACTTTCCTTCTGTTGGAAAATACTAGATGATGACGGTGAAGAGGAGGATGAAGAGGAAGAGGAGGAGGAGAAGGAAGAGGAGGAGGAGGAGGAGGAGGAGGAGGAGGAATACTGAAAAAAACTATTATTTTAAACTAAGATGGAATATCATTTAGTTTCCTCCACCTTTGCCCGCATCTATCACACTTCCACCACCACCACTTCTCCTCCTCCTCCTCCTCCCTAGCCTTCTCGTTGCTTCCACAGCCCACTCCTTCAACTTTCCCTAGTAAACACTATCTCCTGCTCCTTAATTAGCTTTCCCCTCACCCATTTCCCCTCTCATCACCTGCCTCCTCCTCCATTTCCTCTCCATTTACTCTCCCTTAACTTCCCTCTCTTCCCTCCTTTCTTTCCGTCCCTTCACGCCTCCCGCCCACGTCCTCCCCTTATGATCTCTCTTGTTTACTCTCTCTCTCTCTCTCTCTCTCTCTCTCTCTCTCTCTCTCTCTCTCCTCTCTCTCTCTCTCTCTCTCTCTCTCTCTCTCTGACTTCAATCATTTTTTTTAACTCTCCTGTCCATTTCATAGCATACCACCAAAACAAGAGAGAGAGAGAGAGAGAGAGAGAGAGAGAGAGAGAGGAGAGAGAGAGAGAGAGAGAGAGAGAGAGAGAGAGAATGGAGTATGAGTCTTGAAGGCTGAGATAGAAGTGGTAAAAGAGAGGTCATCTGCAGTTTGCATTCCATCATCTCTCCCTCTTTCCTTTTCCGCTTCCCAGCCTTCTGCCTCCCTCTCACAGTACGGTGGCTATGCATGGAACCATCAGCTACACAACGTGGTACTGACTTGCGACTCGTGTGTGGCGTATCAGCGTCTTCTGTGGCGAGGCATTCCAGGTCTGGCCTTGTTTTGGTATGTTTCGTATTTGTTACCTTCATCTTTATTAACTATATTTTGATTTACCATTGTTCTCGTTTTAAAAAGTTATGCACTCTCTCTCTCTCTCTCTCTCTCTCCTCTCTCTCTCTCTCTCTCTCTCTCTCTCTCTCTCTCTCTCTGGGAATCATAGGGGGAGAAAAATGGTCGATGAGAGAAATCCAGTAAATTTGATGTTAATGATAATGATGCGGTGATATTATAATGACGTAATGGAGGAGGATGAGACGTGATAGGACCAGCAATGAGTAGGGTATGATTATACTGGTGATTATAAGTGACAGATAGGACGATAGGAGTTGTGACAGGAAACAGATGAGGGGAAAGTGAGGGATGGTGATGGGCGCTGAACGGGGGGGGGGGGTGATAAGTGGGGCTAGATTTGAAAGCAGTGATGCATGTGATGGCGCAGCGAGAGAGGAATGGTGGAGAATGGCAATGGTGGTGAAAGAGATAGTGAGGAGTGTACTTCATGGTGAGAGATGGTGACGGTTGTAGTGGTTATAAGGTGGTGATGATGAGTGATGAGTGTTGAAGGTGATGGTGATGAGATAGTGAAAACACACACACACACACACACACACACACACACACACACACACACACACACACACACACAGGCGATTGGTTCTTTCACACAGATCATTATCGTTGTTTTCGAAATATGGAATTAAAGAAGAAGATTGGTTTGCAGGAAGAGGAAGAGGAAATAGAGGAATAGAGCAAAGGTTTGTCCTCTAGGGAAGATGAATGAGATGGAAACAAATGAGAGAGAGAGAGAGAGAGAGAGAGAGAGAGAGAGAGAGAGAGAGAGAGAGAGAGAGAGAGAGAGAGAGAGAGAGAGAGAGACACAGACAGAAATAATTAAGTAAGAGAGAGAGAGAGAGAGAGACAGACACAGACAGAAATAATTAAGTAAACACAAGACAAAACAATGAGAATAAAAGGATGAAAACGTTCAGGACAAAACAGGAAACTTTTGTAACTGGAAATGCCAAGAAGAAAAGACAGTAATTGTAACTCCTGCGCAAGTTAAGTTTACGTACAAGATGGCGACGGGAAAAAAAAAAAGAAAAAAAAAAGAACGATATGAGAACAGGAGATGTACGAATGTGGGAAATAAATAAAGAAAATCTGAACGAATGAAGAGCAGTCAAAAAAAAAAAAAAAATGTGAAACACGATATTGAAAGACGAAATTGAAGGTGGTGCCGTGACGCAAAATTGGACAACAGAAAAACAAAGAGAAATATATAGTCAAAGGAAGTGACAGAATGAGACGCTAAAGACAAAACAGGGAGCGAGGATTAGAGGACGCTTGTAACTTTGGTGAATTGGAGTAAGAGAGGAAGCAGTGAGGCAAAAGTGAGGGGAATGAGGGGAGAGGAGAGCAAGGCAGCCATTAATCTACAGACAATAGAAGCGTCGCTGCCTTGGGTTAATTACAGTTGTCCTCTGTGTGTGGCTGACGGTCCACCTAGAGTGCGTGTGTGTGTGTGAGTGAAAGAGAGAGAGACAGAGAGCTGGTATACATAAATCCACATAATCCATACGGGCTGCAATAATCTCATCGTCTTAACTTCCAACATCCTTCCTGCTTTATGATTGAAGGAAGGCGAGTGAAAGGAGGGAAGGGAAGGGGAGGGAGGCCTTACATGAACATCTCATTTTCAAGAAACAACAAAGGGAAAGAAAGATTGAGATAACCCCGAAATTGCCTTTGAAAGAGAGAGAGAGAGAGAGAGAGAGAGAGTGTGTGTGTGTGTGTGTGTGTGTGTGTGTGTGTGTGTGTGTGTGTGTGTGTGTGTGTTTGTGTGTGTGTCCAGCATAAACCAACTCGGTTCAACAATAACACGAAGAAAACTTGTGTCATTTGGGTGGAAACTAAATTATGTCCAGAAACGAGGCGTCTGTCCTGCTCTTTCTGTGCAGTTCCCCTTCTGCATGCGGGCGGTGGAAAGCCTTTCCTCCTTCAAGGTATTTCCACTCATGAGTATAAAGTTAATAGCTTGTAGTTTGAGGGCAGAAGCCACCCTCCTGAATTTTAGCCATAGGACTTTTATTGAAACATTTGTTCAAGAGGTAATCCACCGTGGCATTATTATTGCTTTTTTACTGGTTATGAAACATGTCCAGTATAGAAACAGCTGTGTTCCGTCTGTCTGTATGTCTGTTTTCTAATAGTGTGCCTCCATAGTGTTCACAGTCATGCAATATAACTGAACAGGAAGACCATCTTACTGCATATCAGAGGGTGGATGAAAAGTGTATTCCCTGAATGTATCAATGGAAGGTAAATAATGTACAGACCTTTATACATTGAAGATTAAAGGAATACAGAAACAGGTGTCTGCCTCGCAAATGTGGAGCGTTGTCTGATGGAACAGGT
Source organism: Scylla paramamosain (assembly GCF_035594125.1). NCBI lineage: Eukaryota > Metazoa > Arthropoda > Malacostraca > Decapoda > Portunidae > Scylla > Scylla paramamosain. The sequence continues at coordinate 653,469 of NW_026973693.1, read as the reverse complement.
TAAGGTTAAGACTGAAGTGAGGTGGCAATGTTCTGATGAAAGGGCAACAGAACACTCATTATTGTTGTTTTAGCAGTAGAAAACCGACAACAGAGCAACAGTTTTGATTAACATGTATGTCTTAGGTTAGTTAAGGTTAAGTTACATTAGATTAGCTCAACAGAAACAACTTTCAAAAATAGACAAGTATTTGGAATCCACTCCACAGATGGGATATTACACGCCTCTTAGCAAACTGTAATTAGATTCTTTCTCGTTCACCTTTGAAATGCTGATTTTCTGAGGCTATTGTTGGTTACCTAGCAGTGAATTAAAGCAGCAGTAGCAGTTCTTATCTCTTTTCTCTTTCTGATACAAAAAATCCATACAGTTTCTCTACACTGCATGGGACTTCATTTTTTTTCTGATAGCCTTGGGACATTGGATATGGGAGCTTTCATCTCTACTACTACTACTACTACTACTTTTCTAACTAATCTTTCTCCCCTTACCACTCTTCGTTTCCTTCTCCTTCCCTTCCTTGTCCTCTTCCTCGTCCTCTCCTTAAGCAGTCTTATCGTCCGTGTCGTCCTCTTCGTCTTCGCCGCCTCCACGCGGTGCATGCCTTCCCAATATCAGTCACAGCGCTGACCTCGATAATTAATGGCCACGGTCGCTTCATCCATCACCCACAGCACCACCGCAATCGCTTTATATTAATGGCTGTGGTTACTCGCTATCACTTTAGACATTTACCATGATCATGAATCTGTCATTTAGAGGAATATTCGTGCATTTGTGTGTATATGCAGGGCGACTAGGAATTATCATGGTGCTGGTGTTATTTTCTCGTGTGTGTGTGTGTTTGTGTGTGACAGACGATTAAAAAGAGTAAATATAGGGTGTTGATACATTGTGGTAGTAGTATTAAGTTGTGGTGATAGTGGTGGTGGTGATGGCGACAGTAGTGGTTAAAGATGTTATTGGCAATGATGCTAGGATTTGTGGTTGTGACTCCATGTGTGTTGCCAATAGTGAATAACAAGGAGAAAGCATGAGAGGAGGATACTTAACAACAAAAATAAGGAAAGGCAGAGAAATCAACGCTCGAGTATTTTTGAACGGAACTCCGGAGCTGTGTGACTGTGACTGCGTGCACCAATAAAGGGACATGCACGAGCAAGCACAGACAAGGTCACTTACACACACACACACACACACACACACACACACACACACACACACACACACACACACACACACACACACACACACACACACACACACGTATTGTATGTAAATAAAAAAAAAAGTTCTTTTTCATGGCGTCGCAAGTTTCAGTCATATGCATGCTAACGAGTACATAAACCTTACTTGTTCCTCCCTCCTTGCCTCTCCCTTCGCATCCCTTTCTCCATCCTCGCCTTTTCTTTCACCTCTCCCCTTCTCTCGCTCTCCTTCTCCTACTCCAGAGCTTCTCGTCTTGGACCCTTCTCGTCTCGCAGCCCTTCCCCTCACCGCCTTCTAATTCTCATTATAACAGGAGCAAGTTTCACAGAAAGTCGCAGTTTCACTTCCAATTTGTTTCTTGAGACTAAGAGTAACCTACATATTACCTTCCTTTGCACCTTCTCCTCTTTCTCCTCCTCCTTTTTCTTTTCCTTCTTTCCTCCCTCCCTCTCTTCTCTTTTTCTCGTATTACTTGCATTTTGAGCTTCTCTTTTCCTTGCTCTCCTTTCCTTACTGCTGAATTTTCCATACTTTTTGATCACTTAGAAGTAGTTGCGGGAATTAGAGCCAAGGGGAAGCGCATCTGAGAAGACGTGTGTGATAAGAGAAAGCAAAACGAACTCGTGGTGAGGGAAGAGAGATGAAAAAAAATGCAAGACAAGTATGGAGAGGAGAAAGCGAGAGCCGGAAGAAGGGGAGAAGTTGATAACCTTTTGAGTTTCCTTTGATGCAGTGAGGGAAGTGAAGGATGATTTCATAGTAGGACGATGCAAGGTTATATTCAGCTGTTACTGTAAGAAATCAATGGGAATAATGTCTGTGAGAAAGGAAATTATGTGACTAGTAATTAACTTAATCATCCCCCCCCTCTCTCTCTCTCTCTCTCTCTAACCCTATGTCGTGTTTATGCCACTCGCTGTTTAATTACTATTTTTCAATAAGTGTGAGGGACGAGAAGGAAGGTGCATGACAGACAGTTTTGCTAATGTTTCCAGTCCTTCGCTCTCTTCCCCTCGCTGGCTTCTCTTTCTCACCCTCCCCTCTCACTCTCGCTCTTCTCCATTTCTTCCTGCTTCGTTTCTATCTAAATGAACTTGTTTCCTCATTATGGCAGCGCCCAGGGATATCAACTAATTTGGTTGGTTGATGTGTAATGAGCTTTTTGTTCGTGAGTGGTTAGCTGACGTACCGCTCCGCGACTTCCAGATTGGGCAGACACGCAGGCGTAACTTGGTGCTGATTGGACGTAAATGATGGGGCTGAATGGCGCTCTGATTGGACAGCATTTGGACGCCAGTGGGAGGCTTGACGAGAGGGGAGAGAACTCGGTGATTGGCTGAGGAGGGATGAAAAGGGATTCTGGTTGGTTGCTTCCCTAATGAAATAGCTTTGTGATTGGTTAGTCTTTCTCCGGGAGCTTCCTTTAGGAGACGAAACTTTATCTCGTCCTTTGATGAAGAAGATTGAGAAAATGAAGCAAGATGAGATAGGGAACAGAATGAGTTTGTTGAAACAGTGAAGTTGGGGGGAAAAGGATGGAAGATGTGTAAGGGAAGTAGGTTGATAACGATAACGGCATTACTAACGGAAGAATATAGAGAGGGAAAATTTGAAGAGAAGATTAAACGGAAGGACGGGAAAAGCAGGAAGGTCCGGAAAACAAGTATAAAGTGCAGAGAGCAGAGAAGAGAACAGCAACAAAGAGGTGAGGAAAGAAAGAAGGAAGGAGGGAGGGACTGAGTGATTAGCTGAACGAGGGATTAAAAAAGAAAAAGTTGACTAATGTGATGCGAGTCGTTTGTTCGCTACTGACCTTCACAACCGTTGACCTAATTAGAGATGCATCGTATGTCCGGATGTGGAGGAGAAAAGGAATTTGATTTTGTTAATTACTGTGATGTATATTTGTACACATTGTACATATACTTTTCTAATATGAGGTTATGCTTCACACACACACACAGGAAAAAAACGGAGCTTACTATCACTTAATGAATATAAACAAGGTGTAGGTTGTTTACATGTGATCCAGTGCTATGTATTGTATCTAAGCATATCATTGTTAAATTGTGTAATCTGACTAATATGTAGAATCTGTGCTTGGTGTTCGCTCTTTATATGGTTTAATCTTTCTACTTTACCTATCAGCACTGACAATTTCTCCCTGCTGAAGGTTAACCTGCATTCATCATGTTCCTAAAAAGGGTGACCTCTCCAATCCCACGAACTACCACTCTGAATCCTTCCTCAGTCTGTAGATTCTTAAGGATCTGTTTGCTCACGATGAATGGCATGAATGGCGAGCCAGTGATGATCATCCGGCTCTCCGCAATGAATCTTGTTTAATCTCTTTTAGGAGTTCTGGCAAAGAAAAAAAAAAAATCTTTTTGCTTTAGATCTGAAAAGCTTTTGATAGAGCTCGGCTCAGATCTAAATTGTAAGCCTTCCTCATACAGTTTCTATACATCTCTTTCCTTTTTGGCTCTTTCCTTTTTGGCCGTTCGTATGTATATGTATATATACACAAGCTCGGTGTGGATGCATGTAAGATTTCGCAATCCGTAATAAAAGAAACGTTAATAACGCGTGTGAAGGAGCAGTGATTCCTGGTGTGTTCATTGGGATGAGAAGAGAGAATGTAGGGATTCGCTTTCATGTCTGTTCTTTCTTGAAGGGTTTCAGTTACTGATTATTGTCTGTGAAGGCAGTTTGTTCCAAATAATAGCGAAAATAGATTAATAAGAGTTAGAATAACTGTTTCGTTTTGAAAGCTTTAAAAGGCTGTGGTATAATTTTGTAAAGGGTTTCTCATGAAGCTAGAGTGATCTGTGGGAAATTGTGTATTTACATTTAGGTTGCTACATGACTTAGGTTTTAGAAGAATTCTATTAGGTTTCCTTTGAACCTACTTTTTTTTTGGGGGGGGGGGGGGGTAGGGGGGCAAGCCAGGCATGCCCGCGCACGCAGCGGCACCTCTCCTGGTGTCCCGTGCAGCCAAATCCTGCCCCAGACACCTGCTTGGCCGCGCCGCTGCACAGTGACTCGTGACCGCGGCCCATTCTCTCCAGGGCTGCACATGTAGTTTACATAATTACGTGTTAAATCAAATTCATGTATGGCAAAACTTTTACTAGTTGATCATCATGGTACACATTTCATGGGAACTAACGACACGATTTGTGAAATTATCAATTGTTGTGACGCATCGTGATAATTTATTATTTATGATCGTGGCTGGAAATATTCTGGTTTACGGTAATAAGTCAATTACTCTATACTGATAAAGACGACAGTGTAAATTATGGAATATTATTTATTGACATGATGCGGTTTTTTGTCTGCTGCGTCACTACCAATATCTAGGAACGCGACAAACATAAAATAAATAAAACAAATTATAAAAGGTTTAGACGTTTAGACGAGGAATTATTGGTTATCCTAAACTTGCGTAGAAACAGGAAGAGATGCACAAGTATGATAATAGTGTTTTGTACATTTCATTAAATCTACTTTTCTATGCATTATTGTCTGAACACACATAATTTTTTTACTTTGATATGATTCGGAATGTTTCAAGACGCAGCAGAAACTAAACTGGGCAAGCCGAATGAAGCTTTGGTCTATTTAACTTCTTACATATATATTTTTTTAGGACAGTAAGGAAGGAGTAGTGTTTTTACAGTTACTTCTTGTCCTTTGCCGTTCTCATATACGCGTAAAACAAGACAACATTCAATTTACTTCACAACACAGGAGACTCCGCTACAAAATTTAATTTACTGCATGACACTCACAAGATTTAAGTGAAACGCAAATTAATTAAAACAGCAAATAAGTGTCACAGTAAGAGAGCATAGAAGTGTTTCCTGGCGCGTCCCCGAAGTTTAAGTGCCTATCATTCTAACTTTCCATCCCTTCCTTTCCTTTTCTTTCCTTCCCTTTTCCTTCTTATCCTCCTTCCTTTCCACAATTTCTACTTACTTTTCTCTGCTTTATCTTAATTTGTTCTTTCCTCACAACCATTCCAAACTTTCTCTCTCTCTCTCTCTCTCTCTCTCTCTCTCTCTCTCTCTCTCTCTCTCTCTCTCTCTCTCTCTCTCTCTCTCTCTCTCTCTCTCTCTCTCTCTCTCCATCTATCTATTTTTTTTTTTTTGTCTTTTCATTTGTTCCTCTCTTCACTCTTCCTTTCTCTTATATCCTCACTTCACTTCTCCTCCTTTCATTCACATCAAGCTCATTACTTCCTTGATTCTCCTAAGCCTCCACTCTCAACATGTTCTTTACTTCCCTCTCGTCTTTACACACTCCTGCTCTCCCTCCCTCTGAATTTATGCATTTTCGTCTTCTTCTCCTATTTATTCTCTTTTTTTTACTCCTTCCTCGCCTTTTTTCTCCTCTTCCATTTCTATAAGTTCTTCTCTTCATCTCATTTTTGACTGTATAAACTCTCTGATCATTTGTTAATTAATGTTTATTGTCCCTATTTTTGTCTCTGTTTTCGTCTATTTGTTTCTGTCTGCCTGTCTGCCTGTCTACCTGAGTGGCTGGTTCGCTCTCTCTCTCTCTCTCTCTCTCTCTCTCTCTCTCTCTCTCTCTCTCTCTCTCTCTCTCTCTCTCTCTCTCTCTCTCTCTCTCTTTGCGCCACGTACAGTAAAGTGTCATCGTATATTTGACGCAATGTTCAGTTATTGACTCGTCCTTACATTCATGTTAATTCATGTTAATTTACTTTTTCAATATTTCCTCCTTTTTTCACTTTTTTTTCCTTTTCCATTTATGTCTCCTTTTTTTTCTTTTATTTTCTTTTTTTAGTTTAGTTTTGAATGTGTCATGCCTTTTCTATTAACTGATTTTTTTTTCTTGTAATCTCCTGTCATTACTTTTATGTTTGTCTTGTCTTTTCTATCTTAGCTTCATCTTTTTTGGTATTTTTTTTTTTTTTATTTATTCCAGTGTAATTTTCTGTGGGATTTCTTTTGCTCAGGGACAGCCAGAAAGACAATAATATGATATCCATTTTATTAAGTTCCCCTCCACTCTAATTTTTCTCTGTCCATTCCATTCGTCATCTCTCACAGCCGTTCCATGCTGGAAAAAAAACAATTAATGGGAGAAAAAAAAAGATGGTTTTTGAAATAAGTGGAGATGGGTAAGGTATGTGGTGATGAATATGAGTCAGGAAGAAATTATGAGAGAGAGAAAGAGAGAGAGAGAACCAGCCACTCAGACGTATAGAAAGTTAAGTCTTATTTTTATTTTCTCGAGAAGTGTATAGTTTGCATCTAAAATTTCGTTTATTTTCATCACAGGTACACGAGGTTGCTTTCGTCTTCCCCACTCTGTTTCGTCTCATCAGTGGCGCAGGTGAGCTCTTGATGCAATTATGATAAAACAGGTGAGGAGGGGCAGGCAATCTGTGACTCACCGCGTTTGTGATCTACGTCCTAACTCGATTTCTCCCTTCCTTCCTTCCTTCATTTTCATCGTCCCTCTTCCTCCATCATCCTTGTCTCTTGTTCCTTCCCTTTGTGTGTGTGTGTGTGTGTGTGCGTGTGTGTGTGTAGAAATTTAACCACCACCTCGCACCATTATGAACGTCGCGATGACTGCAGTGATGAACGGTGCATCTATTTGTTAGATTGTTTATTGTAAGTCTGTAGGTGAAGTTATCGAGCTGAACACCAAGGCTGCTGTTGTATATTTTCTTGTACACCGAGACAGTTCAGAATACTACAATAGTTTATCCTGCATCAGGATAAGTTTTCTTTTTCCAGAGAAACGAAAGAAAATATATAAGGTGCGTTTTTGGAATGGTAGACTCAAGCATACATATTGGTAGTAAACCACAAAATATATATTCTCTCTCTCTCTCTCTCTCTCTCTCTCTCTCTCTCTCTCTCTCTCTCTCTCTCTCTCTCTCTCTCCTTCACGATGATCATAGTTCATAATATGTCTTACCTATGGGAGCTAATAGTAATCGTAATTGTTAAAATTTTAAAATGCCTGCTGTTGTAATACTGATATGAACAGAATTTGAATAGTATATCCCCAATCATTTGTTTCTCTATAGAAGATACTAAAGATTAAAAAAATAAATAAATAAATAAAAAAGGTGTTTGGAGATAGGTTGGGAATATTATGAATAACTGAGTTACCCACTGATTCTACCCGTTCTCGACGTCAGCATTGAGTCAGGCTATCAGATGACGGTACTGTCGGCAGAGCGGAGTCATGGAAGCTGAAGTCTCTGGCTACCTTAAGAACATAAATAAGGGAAGCTGCAAGAAGCGACCAGGCTTACACGTGGCAGTCTCTGTATGAAATATACCTACCTATTTCCACCTATCATCCCCATCCATAAACCCGTCTAATCTTCCCTTAAAGCTCCCTAATTTGATCAGAGCTTCATAGTTCAGGCTTCTTGAAACTGGTTCATTGTGGGTTTCGGAGCGAGGGTCGAACGCTGGCTATAAGGACAGTGATGCAGGGTATCCTCTGTTTATAAGGGAATCAGGTGATATATATATGTGTTAGAATCTTATTTAATTGTTTGTGATACGCCTTTTGTTGTTTGAAGCTGAGACGCTCACACGTGACAGACGCCTTCTAACACCTATTGTCCTCTGCTGAATGTACCAGTTAGTGGTCACGGCGGACGGTTATGGCGGCGCGACGTGATTTACGGGAAAAGATCAAAGAAGGAATAGCGTTAGTGTTGACACCAACTCGTCAGACATAGTGTTAAGTGTCGCAGTGCTCTAGTGACGTGAGCCTCAGCTTACATATACGTACTTTGCCGGCTACTTAGATGTGTGCAGGGCAAGATTCCCACAATTAAGGACCGGCGGCTCCCTAACTTCCTCCCGCGCCACGCCAGGAAACCTCGGTAAAGGTAAGCCAACGATGGAGGTTACGTAAGGATAGGCAGCCAAGGGAGGGTCGAGGCGATGGATTAGGTAAGGATGGGTGAGGTTTGGCTGAGTTACAAGAGGTTACGCTAATGACCTAATGGGAATGAAGGCGGCGAATCCTTCTGTTAGATTTGAGGAGGAAGCTCTCGCCACTCCCAGTATTAGGACACCTCGCTTTAGAAACAAGATGGTGGTCAACCATTTTCTCACAAAATGTCGGTCTCTAACTTCATGTCTCACTGAAGTGCGTACTTTTTCCGGTTCAATATTAAGTGAAGTACGTACTTTTATCCCTCAATTTCCCTCAGTCTTCACAGTGCTGGCCACTGCCGCGCTGCTGAAGGTGTTGACGAATACGTAACAGCTAAATATGTTATGACCTTGTCGCCTGCAGCGTTGTTGACAGTGTGACGGCTCTGTAGAGCTACTGCGTGCATAATTAATCTCTAATCCACAATTAACATGTAGTATTATAGCAGTTATATTTTGTCCTTTTAAAAATTATTATTTGTGATGAAATTAAGTTCTTCTTTTAGATTGTGGGCTGTATTCGTTCCTTTATAAAAGAAAATGTATTTTTAAGTATACGTGACCAGCAGCCCCTGCTGGAGGGAATACTGAGTTGGGGGAATCTGTGGCTTTTACTGTTCTGCTTCATTCAGTTTAGATAAGACGGTGTTGTTTATTATCAAAAACGTCGTTGGGGCAACAGGTCCGTTGTTGTATGTTCTTTCCTTTCTTCTTTCCTTTGTGTTCCTTTGTGTTTATTTTCCACCTCCTCATCCATCTACTGCTACTTTTACTGCTCCTGCTCCTCCTCCTGCTCCTGCTCCTCCTCCTCCTCATAAATTAAATCGTAAACTTATCCACCTTCCTTATTTCCTCCTGATTGGTTTCGAACTGAGACGAACCACATAAACTTGATCATAACTTGTCGGTAAATAGATTTATTTGCCTGCCTCGCCTTGGGGGACACTTGAAGTTTCCACCTCCGTCCTCAAGTTGCTGGGGGAAAGTTCGCGATCTTGCCTTCAGTGACGGGAGAAGGAATGAAGGAAAGGAAGGGAAGGGGATTCGAGCGAGGAGAATAAAACAGTATTATATTCTTTCCTTGTCATTCATAATTTATCACCGAGTATGGATCCCTGAAGGTTTGTAGAAATATAGCGCGTGTTTTATTTTTATTTATTTATTTATTTTTTTTTATGACACTCGCATCCTCCTAAGTTCCACCTTAATATAATTTCTCAACAACAGTTCTTACACACAGACCTGTAGCTGTTCATCATGTGGCATTCAAGTCAGTGTTTTTTTTTTTTTTTCTTTTTAAGCGTTAAGTTAGGAGTGATGACGTAAGAGTCCACGTACTTACTAAGAGAACTTGCTAACTTAAAAATAGGAAAACAACACACAGTAGTTTTAAAATAGATGAACAGAAAATAACGGTGACAGTATAATGTAGCCTCCTCGTTGCATTATTTTTCTTTCATACAGATTCATCAACGCCAAGCCAGATAAACATCACACCAGCTTTGCAAACCCATCTATTTTACATCCTGCCGCCAGCTCCCCTCCGTGTTAAAACATTGTATTAGAGTCGAGGGCCCCATTTCTGTACATTTCTGGCAACAGGTAAATAAATAGATAGATAGATAGATAGATACAGAGATGGATACTGAATAGACAGACTGATAGATAGGTAGATAGAAAGACAAATAGACAAAAAGGCAGATAAATAAACAGATAGATTGATAGATGATGATAACAATAGGGGATGTTAGATAGCCTTAAGAACACACACACACACACACACACACACACACACACACACACACACACACACACACACACACATACACGCTTATTTATAATGCGTCTGTATAGAAGGAAGTTATGATAAAATTATGCAGGAAAGATGTCCCAGCGAAAGAGAAATGGCGCTGTATTAAATCTGAAAGGAGGAGCAGGAAGAAGAGGAAAATGAAATGGGAAAGTGAGAGAATGCAAAGATTATTCTCCCTAATGTTGTTTTTCCCTCCTTCCTGATTATTTATCCCAAGTTTTTTCCTTTTTTTTTATTTCATATTTTCTTCTTTCTTTGTTTCTTTTTGACACGTGTCCGTCATCTACACTGTGTGTGTGTGTGTGTGTGTGTGTGTGTGTGTGTGTGTTTTCCTTGTTCTGTCCCACCCTCATTTCCACGCCCGTTAGTTTCACTCTCTTATGTTTTTATTTATTTATTATTTTTTTTCTCTGCTTCTCTCCTTCACAATGTTTCCTTCACTTACATTTTTTTTTAATTGTTTATAAGCGAATTTTCATGCCTTTATAGTTCATTTACTTCATGTCATATTTCATCGCTATTTACACATGGAGCTATAGAGCGATTGCCCTAATTGCACATTAATTAATAATGGCTGTGTTGACACGTGGATCGTCACACGGTAGTGCTTGCATCAATATTTTCAAAATGACATTTCATGCATATATATATATATATATATATATATATATATATATATATATATATATATATATATATATATATATATATATATATATATATATATATATATATATATATATATATATCTAACATCCCCTATTGTTATCATCATCTATATATATATATATATATATATATATATATATATATATATATATATATATATATATATATATATATATATATATATATAGATATAGATAGATAGATAGATAGATAGATAGATAGATAGATATACTTTATACAATTTATCGATTACGGTGTGAGTTACGGCGGAGATATTTTATGAACTTTACTTTTTCCACCATAACGTAAAACTTTTACTATACAAATTTGCCATGAGGAAAGAGGATGCATAAGAACACACGCACACACACACACACACACACACACACACACACACACACACACACACACACACACACACACACACAGAGAGAGAGAGAGAGAGAGAAAATTGGGCTGAGTGGAAGATTGATGGAGTGGGATTCAATTAACTTTTTGCTGGACGGTGCTCGTGGATAAGAACATAAGAACATAAGAACATAAGAAATAAGGGAAGCTGCAAGAAGCGACCAGGCTTACACGTGGCAGTCCCTGTATGAAACACACCTACCTATTTCCATCTGCTATCCCCATCCATAAACTTGTCTAATCTTCTCTTAAAGCTCTCTAGTGTCCTAGCACTAACTACATGATTACTGAGTCCGTTCCACTCATCTACCACTCTATTGAGAACCAATTTTTTCCTATCTCCTTCCTAAACCTAAATTTTTCAAGCTTGAACCCGTTATTTCTTGTTCTACCCTGGTTGCTGATCCTAAGAATTTTGCTTACATCTCCCTTGTTATAACCCTTATACCACTTAAAGACTTCTATCAGGTCCCCTCTTAACCTACGTCTCTCTAGAGAATGTAAATTTAACCGCTTCAACCTCGCTTCGTAGGGAATACTCCTCATCCCCTGTATCCTTTTAGTCATTCTCCTCTGTACTGATTCTAATAGACCTATATCTTTCCTGTAATGTGGGGACCAGAACTGCACAGCGTAGTCTAGATGAGGTCTGACCAGCGCCAAGTATAACTTTAATATTACTTCCGGCCTTCTACTTTTAACACTCCTAAAAATGAATCCTAGTACCCTATTTGCCTTGTTTCTGGCTTCTATGCATTGTTTCCCTAGACGGAGTTCAGAGCTAACTATAACTCCTAAATCTTTCTCGTACCCTGTACCTACCAGAGTTTGGGTGTTTAATGTGTACCTATTGTGTGGGTTTCCTCTACCTACGCTAAGCACTTTGCATTTATTGATATTAAATTGCATTTGCCATCTATCCGTCCATTCATTCATTCTATCTAAGTCTGTCTGCAAGGCGATGGCATCCGCTTCTGACCTAATTAATCTACCTATCTTTGTGTCATCCGCAAATTTACTAACATCGCTACTAATTCCACTATCCAAGTCATTGATATATATTAGAAATAATAATGGCCCTAATACTGATCCCTGTGGCACCCCACTAATGACATGACCCCACTCGGATTTCGAGCCGTTTATTAGCACTCTCTGTCGCCTGTTACCAAGCCATGACCCTATCCAACCTAACACCTTCCCATCTATCCCGTGCGCCCTAATCTTTCTCAGGAGCCTTTGATGGGGCACCTTGTCGAATGCTTTACTAAAGTCCAGATATAAGATATCATAACTATCACCATTATCTACTGCCTCGTACACCTTACTGTAAAAACTTAACAAGTTTGTCAGGCAAGACTTCCCCTTCGTGAAGCCATGCTGTGACTGATTTATCAAGTTATGTTTGTCTAAATGTTCCCTAATGTTCCTGGCTATTATTGACTCTAACATTTTACCTACAACTGAAGTTAAGCTGACAGGTCTATAATTAGACGCTAAAGTTTTATCCCCTTTCTTAAAGATGGGTACTACATTAGCCTGCCTCCACATTTCTGGTACCTCACCCGACTCCAGTGATTTCCTAAAGACAGAAACTAACGGCTCACTAATAATCTTTTTACATTCCTTCAGTACTCTGGGATATATTTCATCAGGTCCTGGTGACTTGAACTTTTTTAGCCTATCTATCTCCTGCTCCACTATCTCCCTAGTTATGGAAATATCCGTCAGCTTCTCATTCTCATCTGCTCTAAACACCTGTTCACTATCTGGCATATCCTGCATGTTTTCCTGAGTGAAGACAGTTAAAAAATAATCATTCAGAAGTTTACTAATCTCCTCCCCAGAACTAACCAGCTCCCCATCTGCTGCCTTTAATGGACCTACAGTATCCTTATTTTTCGTCCTGTATACCTGATAAAATCCCTTGGGGTCCGTCTTCGCCTGGCTGGCTACCCTTAATTCATAATTGTCCTTAGCTTTCTTCGTTAACTTCCTGACTGTTCTAACTAATTCATTATACTGTGTCCTTAAAACTTCCTCACCTGCCTTTAATCTCTTATATATACTTCTCTTACGCCCTATATAATGCTTTAACCTAGCAGTCATCCATTTAGGGTCATTTTTTTGTGATCTTATTGTTTTATACGGGATATTTGCTAATTGACCTGTATGAACTTTATCTACGAAATATTTATACAATTCATCTACATTTACTTCACCTAAACCCCTCATCTCGTTCCCTACCATCCTCTCCCCTCCCTCATCAACTCGCCTCGACCTTACCTCTCTCATTTCAGCATGACCTGACATTCCAACATACTCACGCCTATCTCCCCCCTTCCTCTTTCCTCCTCCCTTCTGGAGCCTCACCTCACCTCCCTCATCCTGCCTTATCTCTCTGAACTCCGTCCCTGACCTGACCTCACCCTGCATCCTTTGCCAGTCCACTCCTTGGAGGTACCTTTTTAATTCTTCAAAATCTGCTCTCCTAAAGTCAGGTATTTTACTAGTGTTTTTATTTCTAACAGTTTCTTCCCATTCTAGATTGTACCTAATTTCCCTATGGTCACTGTTACCTAGCTGTCCTCCAACCTCTACCTGCGTGACTGCTTCCTCCCTGTTAGTAAGAATTAAATCTAGAATATTATTGGATGCATGATTAAGCATAGTTAATAGGTGATCCTATGAATAATTCTCCCCGCATCTCTCTCCCTTTCTCTGTATATATATATATATATATATATATATATATATATATATATATATATATATATATATATATATATATATATATATATATATATATATATATATATACTCGTATATATATATATATATATATATATATATATATATATATATATATATATATATATATATATATATATATATATATATATATATATATATTTTTTTTTTTTTTTTTTTTTTTTTTTTTTTCTATATGTAGGAGGGACACTGACCAAGGGCAACAAAAAATCAATAAATAAAAAAATCCCACTGAGATATATTCCAGTGCAGCGTCCGTCAAGGGTTTCATACTGGCGATCAGAAAGACAAAAAGCATTCTGAGTGACTGATTGATTAAGAAGCTTGTTAACGAAGATGGATGCAGAATATAAGACATCATAGCTGCAGCTCGATGGTCTGAGGGACTGGATCGGCCATCCTCTTGGGGAACGCAGGCAAATTTCCAGCAGCAAGGAAAGGTGAACGTTGATGGAAGAGTTGGAGAAGTTCAGTGAAGCGGAGTGAAAGCATAGAAGAGGCATGTAATGGAAACGGTAGAAGGAAATCATCAGGACCATAAGCCTTCCGGTGGGCAAGATGTGAGACAGCACAGAAAACATCATTATAAAGAATTTCAGTAGCGGACAACAACAGCCAGATATTAGAGATGAAGAAAGAACAAAGAACTATCCAGTGTTGAGTTCACACCAGTGATCTGAGGGAAGAGTTCACACACACACACACACACACACACACACACACACACACACACACACACACACACATGGAGGGGTACATGACGTGTCCAGAGTGTATATGTATGGATGCACAGTTGGAAAAGATGTTTTAGGGAGGAAATTGTGTGTTAGATAAGAAATATTTTTAGACATAGATTAAAATATTAGAAAATGGTGTATTTTTTTAATAGATTACACCCAGACGCAACCCGCGCCTCACAAATTTATACATGGCATTTTGTTTTATTATTTATTTAGCACTTGTAGATCTTATAGATGAATTATCGAGAGAGAGAGAGAGAGAGAGAGAGAGAGAGAGAGAGAGAGAGAGAGAGAGAGAGAGAGAGAGAGAGAGAGAGAGAATGAGAGAGGCAGAAGGGAGAAAGTGGTAGGCGGGTGGCGTAAAATAGAGTTTAGATCTGCAGTTGACGTGAAGGGGGATGGAGGGAGGGGGCGTGAAGAGAAAAGGGAAAAGAGGAGTGGAGAGTGATGAGAGTGAGGGGATATAAATGTAAATATGTATTCTTTTCATCACCTTTCCTTTTTCTTCAATTCTTTATAGATTAATTAATTTCATCCCATGCGTACTGACACATTCCATGCAGGAGGTTTGTGGGATTAGTTTACATAATTACTAATAACAAAACACACACTGACTCCCACGTTGATTACATGAAATTAATCAGTGTGTGTGTGTGTGTGTGTGTGTGTGTGTGTGTGTTTGAGACGCCGTGCTTGACGTCAACCGTAATAGGGAAATGAAAACTGTATGAGAATTTTAAAAAAATATCATAACACGACAATAATAATAATAATAATAATAATAATAATAATAATAATAATAATAATAATAATAATAACAATAATAATAATCATAATAATAATAGTCACCTCATCAGCTGGTAGTTTACTTGGTGCCAAAACTTTTGACACAAAGTTACTGAACCAGGTAAAAGTTAGTTCATACTCTGTGTGTGTGTGTGTGTGTGTGTGTGTGTGTGTGCGTGCTAAAAGTTTCGCAGCTCAAACTTATCCCGTGGCCAGTCTCGCTCAGACTTACTGTACAACGCATTACCCATAATCAAGGCTGTACTTACTCTCACCGGCAGGGAAAAATGCCGTTTATAAGACCACGACGTGACAATCAAGGCAATACGTAGGTGAATCACACACGCACGCAGTAGTAGTAGTAGCAGTAATAGTAGTAGTAGTCGTAGTAGTAGTAGTAGTAGTAGTAGTAGTAGTAGTACTTAGTAAAAGATGTACTAGCAGAGGTTGTTGTCATAGATGATAATAGTGTTGTTGTTGCTACTTTTTTTGCCACTAATTGTGTTTTTTGCCTTTTCATTCAGGGTATTTTCATCATTCTGCCTTTGCATCGCCATTATCGCGTGCCCGAGCAAATCTGGCTGGAGGAGAAGCAGCGGAAGGCGTAATGAGAGTGTGCTGGAACCTGCTAGGGGAGCCTGACGGTATTTTGTCGATGTGAAGGTATCTGTATTTTTTCATTGCGTTTTTTTTTCATTAAGAGTCTATTTCAGTTGGCTGCCGTCACGTTACCTCTTTGTGAGAAGGCTTACCTGTTGCATGCGGCAGGAGAGTGCGCACACCTGGACTTAATTAATTTCCATACTTTGACTTGGTGTCCGCTTGTGTGTGTGTGTGTGTGTGTGTGTGTGTGTGTGTGTGTGTACATGTGTTTGATGGACCCGTGAATGCTATCCATATCAGTATTTACATTAATTTCAGTATAGCAATGTATTTCCTGTATTTTTTGTTTGTATTGTTGTTTGTTGTCAATAAATATTTATCAAACTTTCTAACCGCAAGCACATATGTGTGTGTGTGTGTGTGTGTGTGTGTGTGTGTGTGTGTGGAAGACGGGCTTACAAAAGGCAGTAAAGGCGTTATTATCCCGTGAATGACGCAATCTTGTTAAAATGAAAGAGTTGAATATCAGCCACAAAAGCTAGACTTAAAAGCTGCTTATCTTCCCAATTTTACGCGTTGGCAACTGAGCAATGACGCAATTAAGACAGTACACCAGACGACCAAGGGACTCTCTCTCTCTCTCTCTCTCTCTCTCTCTGGAAAACATATTAAACCTTTTATGACACAAGACGATAAAGTAAGTAAAGGAAAAGTGTATGTACGTACGTATGTGGTTTCCTGTAAATATTCTTCCGAGGCTTGTTTTCTCTCGTCTCTCCTATCTGACTCCACGACATCCAAGGTTAAAGGTCAATAGTTTTCCTTGAAGGGGGAGCGCGAGGCAAGTCATCATGTGGCCGGGAAAAGAAAGTGGGAGAAATGGAAGAAAGTGATGGGGGAAAGAAATGTCTAGATTGAAATTCCAAGAAACACCAAGTTTTTTTTTTTCTTTTTTTGCTTTTTTTGGCTTCATACCATTTTTTTTCTCTGTCTCTCTCTCTGGCTTTTTCCACCCTGGGGTTTCTGTGTGCAAGTGTATCTATATTTATTCTCTTTGTTTTTTTTGTTTTTTTGTCAGTCTCTATCTCTTTATCCTCCTGGTGTCTGTGCTTCTATCTGTGTATCGTTACGTCTGCTTTCTCTCTCTCTCTCTCTCTCTCTCTCTCTCTCTCTCTCTCTCTCTCTCTCTCTCTCTCTCTCTCTCTCTCTCTCTCTCTTGTCCTGAAGTCAATTTTCACTTTTGTCTTTTCTAATCCTGCACGACAGCCTCTATGCATCATCACTCTTATTTTTATCCTGTTATTTACCGAGCCTTCAGTGTATCCTCTTAGAATCCATTACCATGATCTCAGTACTCCTTGATTTACCTTCACTCTTTCCTCAAGGCCAGATAAATTTCTCCTCACCCTCTTAATACGTTAAACTTTCCACACTCTTCCCCCACTCTTTACCCTTTCCATCACCAGTAGTTAAATGAGGAGGAGGAGGAGGAGGAGAAGGGGAAACGGAGAGGAGAAGGAAGGGGGGGGTAATCATGCTGGAAATACTGGAACCGCCCCTCGAGTGACTGTTAATTACAGGCTAAAAAGAGATTGCTTAATAACATTGATGATGCGAGCAAATATAGCTTTCCTCCCCGCCCTACGTTTTCTCTTTCCCTCTCTCTGGCCCCCCCTGTTCCTCTCTCTCTCTCTCTCTCTCTCTCTCTCTCTCTCTCTCTCTCTCTCTCTCTCTCTCTCTCTTCCTCCCGCTTCCCGCCTACCTCTTTCCCGATCCCCATCATCCCATTTTCTTTAATGAATTGGTTGGGTGTGAAACTAATTATCGAAAGCTAATTATCAGCAGCTGCAGAGACTTAATGGGGTTTATGGTGATGTAATTATCGAGTTGTCACACTGAGAGGGATTGGCTTGATTAATGCCCTCGCTCTGTTATGTGTTACGAGCCTGCGGAGGAAGGACGATGATGCTAATGTTAAGTGAGGGACATAAGAAGGTGGCGCTAGGTGTAGGAGGGGCCGGCAGCAGCAGGACAGTGAGAAGAGAATTATTGTGGTTTGCTTTGACTGGATATCCAAAGCTGTATCTGGATTTTGGCGTGTTGTTTTCTATTTATTGGTTTCTTCTTTTTTTTTTTTATTTATCTGATAGCGCCTACCGTCTGTATCTTCCGTATAAGTTTAAAGTTCGACACATACACACACACACACACACACATACGCGATCCAAGAAGCCAGGAAGAGATGAAAAAAAGAAATGAAGGGAGGAATGGGAAATAAAAGAATGGCGAAAATTATAGGAAGAGAAAAATTATAAACAAATTCACCGCAGCCACGGCACACACACACACACACACACACACACACACACACACACACACACACACACACACACACACACACACACACAAACAGGGAAATGTGAATGGTTGGGAATAAGAAAGAAGCAAAAGATGAAAAAGGAAATTGCACCGATGCCTACATTGAAGCTACACCAAAAAGGCCGCTTGTACATCGCAAATATCCTTGTCGAAGTTTGTTTCCACAGAAAAAAAAAAAAAAGAGTCAGCTGAGGAACATGGACGGCAACAAGTGTGCTTCCTTCACTAATGATCAAGGAGGGAAACTGAGCAAGAACGCTATGGCTGCTGTAACAAGGAGAGCCGCGGAATGTTTACATTGAAATTAAGTAGGAATAATTCAGTCAGATTTCTAACTACCACTGCGTTTTTTTTTTTTTTTTTTTTTTTTTTTTTTTGCATGAAATGACCTTGAGCGTTTAACCTGAAAGGGAATATACAAACAACAAAAATACAAACATGCAAATATGGTCTCTCTCTTGTGCAGAAACCACCTGGAGGAGTTTACATCGTCAATTTTAAGACTGACACCAGAGGGAAGTTTCATTGGTCGTCAATTTATTCATCTGCCTTTATTTCCATAGTACTCTGATTCCTATTGTATATCTTTTTCTGTCGTATAGCGGTTGTGTTTGGTGATGTCCAGGTTACTTAGTGCGTTTTCGTATATTCTTATAGTTACACGTACTGATGTTACGATAATTCCTCTATTTTACTTTATATACCCTGCTTTATTTTCGCCCTTGCGTGCTGTCTTGCCTTTGCTTTCCTGCGGGTGTTTTCTCAGTGCGCTGTCGTATCGTTGCATAGTGAATGGTACATGCAAAGTTTTCTCTCTTTTGTATGTATATTAATGCCCTAAAGGGGGTGTCGCAGCGCCTGTCCCACATGCTGTATTCATGTTGTCTTTTGGTGTCTTGCATTATACCACATTATCTTTTTCTCCAGTGGTCTAGTTGTCTTTCGCTTCTGTCTGTCTTTGTGGCGCGGGGACGGCATTAACGAAAGACCGAGCTCAAGAAAATGCAAGAGAGTGGCTGTTTACTGCCTTTCAGCTTGTTTACCAAGTTTTCCAATAATCTTAATTTAGGTTAGTCTGAGAGAGAGAGAGAGAGAGAGAGAGAGAGAGAGAGAGAGAGAGAGAGAGAGAGAGAGAGAGAGAGAGAGAGAGAGAAAAGGGGGGGATTGGGAGAGGACAGATCACTTCCAAGAAAATACCAGTGTGTTTCCAGTGCACACACACACACACACACACACACACACACACACACACACACACACACACACACACACACAGTTAGTCTTGGAGGCCCAGAGGCTACCACCATCTTACTACCCATAATAAGTTTGTGTTTGGACTTCTCCTCTCATCATCATCATTTATTTGTTTCTCTCACACGATTTATCGCCGTACATTTACTTTATTTGTGTAGGACCTGTTGTGTTACTTCTTATAGTGTGTGGAGTTGGGGGGAATATACCTTCAGGAAGAATTATTTATTTGATGTTCAGTGACTGTGTTTCTTTTGAGGAGAACAAAGTCTTCCAAAGAAATAAAAAAGATAGGGCAGTTAAAATATAAATAGTAAGTGACTGGAATGTAGGCGAAAAAAAAAAAGAAATCTTGTTTATTTCTCTTGAGGTGATGCCAAAGGGACGTAACAGTAGTGATGAAGGATAGATGAGACTGTGTTGTGGTTAAGAATCCCTGTGGCTGTGGTAATGTAGAGAGACAGAGAGAGAGAGAGAGAGAGAGAGAGAGAGAGAGAGAGAGAGAGAGAGAGAGAGAGAGACAAATGGTATTTCCTAAGCTGATCTTCCCTTGCAACTATTTATGTGACATTCTTTGCCATTCAGCTCCAGCAGTGGACACGAACAGTTGTAAACATTTTGTCCGCTGTTCTGAGTTTCTTTGTGTGTATTTATCTATGCACGAAACAAAATGATACTGACTTTTTTTTTCTTTGCACGAGATCTGTATTTTTATCAATCAATGAAATGATTGGTACCAGCTTTCCATCGGCCTGGAGAATGTGAATGATAAAAAAACAATAACAACTGGGAGACAATAATGATTGAAATCCATCACGAAAATCACTGAAATCAAACAAAAAGTTGTCCGAATCTTTAGAAGGAAGAGTCTGACGAGCTGGAAGGAGGTAAATAAAAAGAGGAGAATCAGAGAAAAAACACTTATAAAACCTGACAACTGACAGATTTTCATCATATTAGAAGACTTAGGATTTAACAAAGCGTTCAGCACCATGGAATTAAATGTTGCAGTCATGTTGGTGATGCATGTGCCTCTAAATAAAATAATGAAATGAAAAAGACCTTTTCTTCAAGTTTTCCTGCGTAGGTTGTCATTCGTTTACCTGGCATTAAACATGTGAACTTTCTTGCCTCGTTATTCTAATATCCATGACTGAGTACTGGATCAGAGATTGAGGATCAGTAAATCAAAATTCTAGTCTGGAAATCAATCATCTTAATTTCATGAGAGTTGATGACTGGAGTGCCTGATACATTGGTCGTCTCACTGTCTCTCATCTGGCCTGACCTCCATTCCCTCTTGCTTCTTCCTCCTTATCTCCTGTCCCATTCGACGTGTCCCCTCTCATCTGAAATTCCGTCTCCTGTCCCAGCCGTTCCATTTTCCGACCAGCACCGCAATGCCACTGTACCCTTTGATCTGACTGGCCTGGCTGACCTCCACCCTCCACACACCAGCACTGTTCTATCACAGCCAGCCATCTCTTCCTGTCTCATTGTAACCTCCTTTATCCTTTGTATTTCCTGTCATCAACAAGGCTACTTTTACGTTCTTGCACCGGGTATTTCATCTACTAATAACCCCTTTCTCTGTCACCAAACTATAAACTCCCACTTCATACCTCGCTGCGGTCACTCAGCGTCATCCTGTCCCGCCCCACCCCGCCCCGCCCCACCCCGCCAGGCACCTTTAAGCACATAACCTGGCGGCTCTCCTCAGGTGGCCGCGCCCCCACAGGCCTCCACACCACCATTGATCACCTCTTGCCAATATTAGTCACTCCCCAAACCCGCAATGCACACGTTAATGCAATGCATGCAGCCTGCCTCTCTTACACGCACACACACACACACACACACACACACACACACACACACACACACACACCCTGTCATTATATCAGTATTGAAAAATTACAATAACTGAAACTATATCTGGTGTTAACGTATTTTCAATTCTCAATATTTTAGCTTATATTGGAAAGAAAAATACTGGAGTATACCAGCTCTAGGAAATTGGAAGATTTAGAGGTGCCTTAGTCTTAAGACAGCGTAATGGAATACCTGTTTTTGGGAACGTAGATAAAATGTTAATGTCAAAGCATCGTTCGGTCAATGTGACTTCAATTGTAGGTCAGTTTCTCGGGGCTTTCAATGTAGGGAAAATAAGGGATCGTTTAGATAAACAATGCTTAACTGAAGAATCAAAGTATGGCCTTACTGTGGGAGGGGACACGCAGGAGATTTTAGAAGACTCCTGAAGCAGTAGATAATGGAGGCACTTATGATGTCATTTGCTTGAACTTCAGGTAAAAGAGAATTGGTTCTTAAATACGCGAAGGGGTTGGTTTTCAAATGCAGTACCAGTAAAGTGACAAGTGAATGGAATAAACTCAATGGTCAGGTCGTTAGAGCAGAATCAATGGGAAACTTTAAAAGAATATTAGATAAATCTATGGATAGAGAATATAGACTGATAAGGATAAATACATTTTTATAAAGGGGCTGCCATGTGCTGCTGTACTGGCTTCTTGCATCTTGCCTTATGTTCTTTTAAGATTTTGTGGCATAGTTCCCGTGGCCGCACCGACCTGCCTGCCTGGGATGGTGCAGCTGCCGGGGAAGGCTGCGGCTGCTGCAAAGTTCCCATAAAAGATGTATCAGTTTAGGTTTTTGTGTTTTCTGCTCTAAAACTGTTGTGTTCGTTGTCTCTGTTTTTTTTTTTTTTATTGTTCTCCCATTTATGTTCCCGGTGTTCTGCCTTTGTCTTTCTCTCTCTTTGGTCTTTCAAAATGTGGAAGATTTTTTTTTTTTTCATAAAGTGTGTTGACAGGTGTGTGTGTTTTTGTTTTATATGTTCACTGTATACGCTTCATAACGCTTGATACTGATAGCGGAAACCAAGATTTTGTATACTGATAAGAAATTGGGAGTTTCTGCAAGTATCAATGAAGCTTTCTGTCCAGTCACCGCCACACGCCTTACCTGCAGTGCTAAGTAAAGTCAAATCTTTCCCTATGTTTTTTTTATTTTATTATTATTATTATTATTATTATTATTACCATCGCTCCTTTTTCGTTACATAATTTTCTTTTTTTTTTTCTTCCCTTACCATTACCTCCTTCTTAACACATTTCCCTCATTTTTCCAGTTTTCTTTGCAAGCTTTCACTTTCCTTCAATCCTTCCTACGTTCTCTAACCTTCCCCTTCTCATTTTCTTTACCATTACACGCTTTTATCGCCTCTTCCCTTCATTTATCCCTTTCTCTAGACCAGGGGTTCTTAACCTTTTGATGGTTCCATACCCCCAATGGATTGTCGAATATGGTCCCATACCCCCTTCACTTGACTGTTCAAATAATTATCACCAATCCTATTATTTGCCAGTATGTCTTCCAGATACGAGTATTTCAATTGCTTGAATTTACTGTACTTTAGATACGGATTACTAGGAAAAAAACATAACCATTGATGATTTTATTATTTTTTTACTGAAAGCAAAATTAATAAAGTTATAGTTCCGTTTTATTACACAAAAAAAAAAAAGAACAACATAAATGTGCAAGTTTTTAGTCCCTCGACTACATAAAAACATAACCATTGATAATTTTATTATTTTTTTACTGAAAGCAAAATTAATAAAGTTATAGTTTCGTTTTATTACACAAAAAAGAACAACATAAATGTGCAAGTTTTTAGTACCTCGACTACATGAAACAGACTTTTACTAATCTAGTGAGATATTTGCTGTTGTTTTTGTGCTATCAAAGCATGGAATCGTGGTACAGTTACTGACAAAGCTACTCGCATGTCATCTGACACATCAAGTCGATTTCTCCACTTTGATTTCATATTTAATAATGCAGAGAAGCCTGTTTCACAGAGATACGTAGTTGTGAAGGGAACCAAAACATGCATTGCCCTAGTGTAGGGTAGCGCGCGCATCGCACTGGCAGAGGGGGAAACTACCAGTACCCAGAAATCGAGTCCCAGACCCCCGGCCTTTGGTTCCCATACCCCCAAGGGGTATGGATACCCCCGGTTAAGAACCCCTGATCTAGACGCTTTTCATCAACTCATTCCCGTATCGACAGTCATCCCTTCACATTCTCCTCCTTTCTCCCATTACATCACATCTTCTCATACATCTCCTCCCTTCCTATACACACATATCATCCACTCTCCCTTCGTGACACCATCTCTCCCCCTCAGGCGTCCCTCCAGCCCCTACAGCCCCGCAGCCTCCGAGGGACGCGCCTTAGTCGGCCGTAAGTTATCCTCGCGGCCGGTAAACTTAGGCCGCGAGGACCATAAAGCAGCGGCAGCGTTATATTACCCGCGAGCAGAGAGAGAGAGAGAGAGAGAGAGAGAGAGAGAGAGAGGTTACTTTGCCATTCGAATATACGGTATAAGAACGATACGCTTTTCTCACGATCAGCTAATCTTTCAATAAGGTGAAGAGAGACGTAAACCACCTTGCATTCCACAAATTGAAGGAATAATAAAAGAGGGGCCGAAATAACGGAACCCGAAGTGACTGCCTCTCCCTTCACAGTCCCTCGGTCGGCTCGATTAGTGGCCGCAATTTTTACAAGGATAAATCAACCGAGTCCAGAAATATTAACACATAGCTTAGACCTCTTGCTATTTTTGCACCCTGTCAGAGCCGCACGGAGCCTGACGCGGGGTGATGCGCTCAAATATGATGCTTCCTTTCGTTCCAGGTGGTGTCGAGGGAGCAGTGTGTACCAGGTCTCTGAGAATTGAGTTGCACAGGGCTCAGAAATCCATGGGTCAGATCAGCATTCATGTTCCCATCAACGTTTAATGGTTTGCGGCATGTTAGCAGTCCTCGCTTCTGTCTGCTTCCTGGAAAATCGACGGAGAGAGAGAAAGAGAGAGAGAGAGAGAGAGAGAGAGAGAGAGAGAGAGAGAGAGAGAGAGAGAGAGAGATTTGTAGAGGAGGAAAGAATAGGAAAATAAATAAACAGAAGTCAAAAAGGAGGGCACTAAAAACAGAAGGAAAAGGAAAAAAACGAGGAGAAGGAGGGGAAGGAGGACGAGGAATACGAGTTAAGGGACTAATGGGAAACAAGAACATGGGAGTCCCGATGGTGACAAAGTGATAAAGAGGCATCGGGCATAAGAGGAAGTAAAATAAACTGAAGAAAAGAGGAATAAAGGATAGTGGGGAAGAAGAGGCGTGAAAGAAAGCAGGAATGAGTGAAAGAGGAAGAGAAAGAAGCAATGAAAAAAGAGATCGGATGAGACTAATGAAGGAAGAGAAAAGAAGGAATGAAAAAGGGAATGGTGGAATCAGTATGAGAATGGAGGAAGGAGTAAATGGAAAAAGGATAAGGGTGATTAAAGGGAGAGAACAAGGAACGAATGTAGGAAGAAAGGAGGATGAGTGAAAAAGGAAGGAAGAGGAACAGTAAATATGAGAAGGGGAAAAGGAGTAAATAAAGAAAAGATAGGAGTGATGAAAGGGAGAGGATGAGGAACGAATTAAGGAAAAAAAAAAAAGAAGAAATGGGAAACACTAAATATGGCGAGGAGGAAAGGAGTAAATGAAGGAGGAACAGGAATGATCAAGGAAGAGGATGAGGAAGGGCCAGGCAGGGTGCAGGAAGACACCAAATTCACACTGCCAGCACTAAGCCAGATGGACAGTGCAAGGTTACCATTTAGCGATTAAGCCTCCCGCCCTGGTCACCGCGCGTGGACTCATGAATGTTGCATCCTCAGGGGACGCAGCAAGAGGAGGAGGAGAAGGAGAAGCAGCAGGAGGGGGAGAAAGGAGCACGGGAGGGAGGGAAATGGAAAAGAGACACAAGTTTCCGAGTGGGGTTTACAAATTATTCTATTTATATTGCTGGTAGTGGTGGTGGTGGTGGTGGTGGTGGGAGAAATAGAGGTGGTGGTGATGATTATGGTGCTCCTCCTCCTCCTCCTCCTCCTCCTCCTCCTCCTCTTAATGGACAGATACGTAACTCATGTGCTCTCCTTCATTAAAACGAGTTCCTCTTATTCTGTTGCAGTCTCTCCTCCTCCTCTTCCTCCTCCTCCTCCTCCTCCTCCTCCTCCCCACCCAGACATGTAAATAGTAGTGTGCCCTTGCTCCTTAAGGTGGGTTTGTCTGGTTTTGTTGCAAACGCCATCCTAATTTTACTTTCCTGCACCATTTACTGTCATCACCACCACCACCATCAACACCGCCCTTGCAGACCATCACAGCTCGTGTGTGTGTTTGTGTGTGTGTGTGTGTGTGTTAGTCTTTCGGGAAAAAAATTTACTTATCTGATGTTCGGGAAAAATAAAGGTGAAATAAGTAATATTACAAGAATAATTAGGGTAGAAAATAAACAGAAAAACAGCAAAGTTATCACTCAAAAATTCCACGGCACGACACGGAAAGCAAGGCGTAGTGAAGACCAGGAAGCACTAAGGGAATTTTGGAGAAATCCTGTATATACATAACACGAGTAGGGGAAGACATTCAGATCGAGATGGTAAAAATCCTTTGGCGGCCATTCATAGTGCATTGCTAGGAGTGGAGAGAGGGGGGCCCACGCAGCAGTGAAGGGTGAAAGGCTAAAGGTATAGATGAGTAGAGTGCAAGGGAGAGGGGATGCTTTGACGAGTTGAGACTTGTGTGTGAAAACAGGGAAGGAACTCTAGAGAGAACTTCTGCACATGGCTGGAAGTGAGGGAAAACATAACTACAACCTGAAACTGTGAACTGAAAATATGAATAAGAAATGCGTGAAAAAAAAAATAATAATAATCATTGGTATTGGATAATAAGCAATATAGAAAAATTGACAAGACAAAAAAAAAAGTCAAGGAACTGTTTTCAAATTATTGTTGGTAAAAGAAAAACAACTTTACCGTCTGTTAAAGGAAAACATGAACCTGACAAGTCCATATTAACAATCAACACAACTACTAAACTGAACTTGAAGAACAAATGCTAGTAAAACTTTTAAATAGAAACCAGATAACCTAATGATAATAGAGATTTATATTGAAGAATAGACACCAGAGGGAGACCTGCAAGAACGATAGGAAGATTACTCCCTAAGGGAAAGACCATGAACAGAGCAGAGTTCGGGAAGCCACTGCTCAAAGACAGAGCCGCCCTAACTACAATGCGTCTCGGCCAACTTAGTGCGATCAAACACTCAGCTGTGTGCATCTCGCGGCGGCGGTGAGGGAGGCAGCGGTAGGGCGAGGACAACGAGAAGGAAGGAGAGAAAAGGAAGTAAAGGAAGGGAAAACTGCGACTTCCAGCATGCAGAGACTTCCCTTTCGTTCTTTCCTCCACCACCACCACCACTAGCACTACCACCACCTCCTCCACCTCCTCCTCCTCTTCCGCCCTCACCTCCTTGTGCACTTCTTTGTTCTCCTCCTCTTTGTCCTTCCTTTCTCCTAATCCCTCTCAGTTTCTCTTTTTCCCAGTCATGTTGTGCTCATCCATTCCTTTCTTCTTTTCGTTTTTACTTATTCTCTTTTATCATTCCTTTACCAACTATGTGCGTGTGTGTGTGTGTGTGTGTGTGTGTGTGTGTGTGTGTGTGTGTGTGTGTGTGTGTGTGTGTGTGTGTGTGTGTCTGTGTGTGTGTGTGTGTGTGTGTGTGTGTGTGTGTGTGTGTGTAGCAAGAGAGAGAGAGAGAGAGAGAGAGAGAGAGAGAGAGAGAGAGAGAGAGAGAGAGAGAGAGAGAGAGAGAGAGAGCAAAGAGACTTTTGTTTGTCATCAATAGTGGAGACCAAGCGTTTGTTTTCGAATGTTTGATGTTTTATTCAACGTGTTTTTTTCTGATGTTGTGTGTGTGTGTGTGTTTGTGTGTGTGTGTGTGTGTGTGTGTGTGTGTGTGTGTGTGTGTGTTTGTGTGTGTTGTGGGAGGGGGGGATAGATAGACAGACAGAGAAACAGACAGACAGAGGGGGTTGGTTATAGAGGAAGAAACTGCAGGATCAGGAAGTAAATGTGAAATCAGTTCCCATTCACTGCAACTGCGCAAACACACACACACACACACACACACACACACACACACACACACACACACACACACACACACACACACACACACACACACACACACACACACACACACACACACATTCACTCACTTACTGAATGGTTTAAATAATGACGGTAATTTTATGTAAACTGCCTATCTCGTCTTGGTATGCAGTACTTTGATGGGATTTCTATGCATTGTTAAGTTTATAAACGTTCTTAGTATGCTTGATCATTTATGGCGACGCTTTTGGCAGTGTGTCCTCTTTTCTCAGCTGTGCTTGCAAGGCGTCCCCTTTCTGTCAACAAAATGAAGAGTGACAGATGAACAATTCCGTGAAATCAACGAGATGCAACGATTTCGTCTCCTTTCCCACTCTTCTCTTTAAGCAAGCATCTGTCCTGTCGTTATGGGGTTAGGCTCAAGAGAATGAAGTTTCCATAATCGTCGATAATGCAATTTCTTGTCCTCGTTCCCATTAGAAATGTTCCCGTTCTAATTTTTCTTCCTCCTCCCTCTCCGTCCTTTCTTTGATGTGCGTTTAGTGATTTGCTGATCTCCTACCTGATTATAAAGTGACATCCTCAGACTTGTCGATGTTGAAGAAGGGGATTCTCTCTCTCTCTCTCTCTCTCTCTCTCTCTCTCTCTCTCTCTCTCTCTCTCTCTCTCTCTCTCTCTCTCTCTCTCTCTCTCTCTCTCTCTCTCTCTCTCTCTCTCTCTCATGGTTCCGGAATTAACAAAACAAGTCAATAGAAATAAGAACATTCTTATTTGCTTTACGATTACCACTACCTTTCTTCCCTTACTTTTCTGTTTCATGTGGGAGGAGGAGGAAGAAGGAGGAGGAGAAGAAGAAGAGGAGAAAAAGGTGGAGGAGGAGGAGAAAGAGGAGGAGGAGCACACTATTAGGAAGATTAAATAAGAGGGTATCCTTTGGGAGTCTGCATCCAACCTCTCCAGTGAACCTCTTACGTGTGTGTGTGTGTGTGTGTGTGTGTGTGTGTGTGTGTGTGTGTGTGTGTGTGTGTGTGTGACATTTCAGAGTGGGTTGATGAGTAGGTAGATATTCAGATGGATATGAGTATAGATTAATTTACCCGTTCGTATTTGCTTCGATTTACATATTTGCATCAATTTCTATATTTATGTATCTGTCAAATTCTTCGTCTGTGTATCTCTTTCCCTTGCTCCTTTTTTTTTTATTTCCTAGACTTACATCCTCTGTTTTTGTGAATCTGTCGTTTTTTTCTGTTCGTTCCAGGACTCTCTCTCTCTCTCTCTCTCTCTCTCTCTCTCTCTCTCTCTCTCTCTCTCTCTCTCTCTCTCTCTCTCTCTCTCTCTCTCTCTCTCTCTCTCTCTCTCTCTCTCTCTCTCCAGAAGCAGGACAAAAGGAATGATTAAAAGTTCTGATAGCTTTTATTAAGTAGAAAGATATGCCTTGCAATAAGAATACAATAGTATACTTTTGTATATGTCTGCCTCTAAGTCCAGTGTTCCTCAACATTTCTGCGTCTCAGTTGTGTTCACTCTGCCTGCGCGTCCTGTGTTCGTAAACGTTTCGGCGTCTCGATTGCGCTCATTTTCTCCGAGTCCCGTGTTCGTAAACATTTCGGCGTTTACATTGCGTTCATTTTCTTGTTTTGTATTTTTATTTGTTTTTATTTATTTCCTTTTCTTTTGCTTTCTACACTAAACTTACAACTACATATTTTTTTTGCATTTTCTTGATTTGTATTTTTTTATTTGTCTTTTTATTTATTTTCTTCTGTTTTGCTTTCTTCATTAAACTTACAGCGACATTTTTTTTATTTTCCTCTTTTGCATTTTTACTTGTTTTTATTTATTCTCTTTTTTTATTTGCTTTCTACACTAAACTTACCACTAGAACCTTTTTTTTTGGATTTTCTTCCTTTATATATATATATATATATATATATATATATATATATATATATATATATATATATATATATATATATATATATATATATATATATATATATATATTTCTTTTTTTACTTTTTATTTATTTTCTTCTGTTTTGCTTTGTACACTAAACTTACAACTACATTTTTTTTTTGTTTTGTATTTTTTTCATTTGTTTTTTATTTATTTTTTTCCATTTTCCTTTTTACACTAAACTTACAACTGTAACTTTTTTTTTGTACTTTTCTTATTTTGTACTTTTTTCATGTTTTTCTTCTTTTTTTTTAGTTTGTATTTTAGATTTACTCTGCTTTGCTCTCTACACTAAACTTACTACAAGATCTTTTTTTTTTCAGGTTTCTTCTTTTATATTTTGTTTTCATTTGACGCCTCAGCCGGGATGTTAAGGCGCCGCAGCAGCGAGAGAAAGAAGGGTGAAATGCAAGAGTAAGGCGAAGGATAGAAGGAGACACGTGAAAATTAGTAGTAGTGATAAAAGGCGGCGGACAATCCAGCTTGCTGTGTTTGATGATAGCAACATGCAACGGAGCAACGTGCGGAGCCTGCTGGGGTTGGACTGTTTTCCTACCTGTTCCTCACTTTGCTCTTCACTTTCCGCCTGATTCCCTCCGTCACTGCCTTCCTTCTCCTCGCACTCTTTCATGTTGCATTCTTCCTCTGTTTCATCCAGAATCAAGTGTTCCTCGAGGGTCTTGTTCTCTTCCTCTTCACTGATATTATCCAGTAGTTCCGTCCAAAGCTCTTCATTCCTGTAGCCGAAATAATCCTCCTCCGTTCCTTCCAGCTGTACACTTGTCTGTTCTTCACTTTCTTCCATAACCGCATTGGCCCAAGAGGCCTCAGCGCGGTCCAGCTCACGCTCCATACGATCCATTTCAGCCTTAAGGGCAGCCAGCTCTGACACACAGCTCCGTTTCTCTTCCAGCATCACATTGGCTTCCTTCTTCAGCACAGTGCATTCCGTCGCCAGGATGTCCACGTACGTGTCCATCGCGGTGGGCGGCTTCACTGGAAGGGGCTCCCAGGCCCGCAGCAGCTCCCAGAAGGGCAGCACGCAGTGCGGGCACTTGCAGGTCTTTCCAACCCAGGGAGCCTCGGCCTCTACCTTTCCTTGCCCTTCCATGCTTTCACTCTTGTCTTGTGTGTGTTGTTCTTCAGGCGCCTTTGTGTTCTCATTGGCCATGCTCAGTTGGAAAACAAACCCGTCTGGCTGTCCCTTCCCCAGGCGCCGCAGGAAGTCCGTCACCGTTGTAATGGCGACAACCTTCCCGTAGCTGTGGGTCATGACCATCTTTACCAGGGCATCGCCTGACCTGCTTTTCGCCTTCAGCAGGCGGGCCATGTCCATGTCTGCCTGCAGGGAGGTGTAGGTCTTCCGGGTGTGGAAGATCTCCTCCCAGTGGAAGTGAAAGGACGCCACCTTCTTGTAGGAGGGTCGTGGCAGCCATCGCCACCACCGCCCGAGCTTCTGCACCGAGACTTTCACCTTGAGTGGCTTGGTGTCTAGGGCGCCGCCGGCCTCCACCACACACACGCCGTGCATCTTAGTATTCTCTGAATCCTGGGTTTTCATTTTGTCTGTAGAGTCACTGGGTGCCAGTAGGTCCGACCCCCTGATATGCGCCTACACTCATGTTTCCTGATTCAGTGACACTCTCAGCTAACTCCAAGCTCTGCGATTGCTTGTTTCTGATTGGACGGCTTCCTGCTTGCTTGCTTCTGATTGGACGCCTGGCTGCTCCCGTTTCATATGTTCACTACATGTTTTCACATGTTCTCTTTGCATGGTATCATCACTATCGGTACTGCTACTTATTATTATAATTATCGTTATTATTATTATTATTATTATTATTATTATTATTATTATTATTATTATTATTATTATTATTGTTACCATTATGGACATTACCATTGTTATTAATGGAAAGAATTACCCTCTCTCTCTCTCTCTCTCTCTCTCTCTCTCTCTCTCTCTCTCTCTCTCTCTCTCTCTCTCTCTCTCTCTCTCTCTCTCTCTCTCCAAGAAAGACTTTAATCTCTTAAGGATCGTTAATCAACCATTACCTGCTGGTCTTGGGCTAATTATCTTACGGGAAGGTGTGATGAAGATGAAGCTTACTTATTCTGGCCCATATTATGAGACGCAGCCTTTTTTACTCGATAAGACTTCGTTATTTACAAACACACACACACACACACACACACACACACACACACACACACACACACACACACACACACACACACACACACACACACACATATCAATACGTAAGCTGGAATGTGCTGTGGAGTGGCATGTTTCCGAAATGTACTGCAGTCAACAGAAACTAAAGTAATTTGTAATGCCAGGTATAAGTATACGCCCATTATCCCATTATATATTGCATCAGTAGTATAAGTATTTATGGTTACACGCCTTGAATAAATAAAGTAGCAGTTTGCATGAAAATGTATGTAAACTTCCATTTTAGGGTAAAACAGAGAGAGAGAGCGAGAGAGAGAGAGAGAGAGAGAGAGAGAGAGAGAGAGAGAGAGAGAGAGAGAGAGAGATTGTAACTTTGGAGATAATTCGAGTTAGCGTAAGTTTCTTCTTCTGAATATTAGATGAAATTCTCTCTCTCTCTCTCTCTCTCTCTCTCTCTCTCTCTCTCTCTCTCTCTCTCTCTCTCTCTCTCTCTCTAGCGCTCGGCTCGGGAAATGCAAATTTATTCGGCAATTAGTAGGATCTAGAATTCATTAGCAGTGCACACATGTTTCAATAGGTATTCGCGTATGTTTTTTTTTTTTTTTTTTTTTTTTTTTTTTTGCGTGCACATGTGTAAAGCCTGATGGATTTTGCGTTTTGCTGGACGTGACACGCGCAGCCAGCCAGATGCCGCAAATTTCAGGCGGGATGACTGTCATTTACATTTGTCCATGTGTTTTGTGGCGCTGGGTTGGTGAGAGGGACGCCTGCATTATGCCAAACACTCCTAACGTGCTTACAAAGGGATCCTGCTCTCCATTCTCCCTGTTCCTTTTCCTGCTTCTCCCGTCCCACTCTCTCTCTCTCTCTCTCTCTCTCTCTCTCTCTCTCTCTCTCTCTCTCTCTCTCTTCTCTCTCTCTCTCTCTCTCTTCCTCTTTCTGACCATTCATTTCACCTTCCTCCCTCGTGTTTTCATTAGGTTGTTATGAGGTAATTTATATACATTTGCCCCATCACCTGCTCAGTAATTGAGGTCACGAAAGGAGGGAAAGACGCAAGGAAGGAAGGACAGATGAAAGGAAAGGGAGAAATGAAGAAATGGAGAAAGGCACTCGTATCAATAAAGCAGATGAATAAGGAATGCACACACACACACACACACACACACACACACACACACACACACACACACACACACACACACACACACACACACACACACACACACACACACACAGCAGGTCAGAGCCACGGGATGAGTCTCATTTGGGTGAAATTAAGAATAATGGCCATGCCTGCGAATGCTAAACCTGAGATTGCTAAACTTCCAAAAAAGTGCGAATAGGACTAACGGAAGGAATGGTATGAAGATTTAAGAAGAAAAGACGTAATTTATTTGATTTGTGTGCTTTTTTTCTGTTTATTTATTTTGTTACGTTGGTTCGTATTATGTTCATGTTCATGCTCATCTGTTTATATACTTTATTTATTTTTCTGTTTTATTTTCTACTTCTCTTTGATTTAATTTAACTATGAGCGTTCTGCTTATGTTTATTATTATTTTTTTTTATTATCATCACCCTTTAGTGTTGCTTTTGTTATTCGTGTCACTAATGATAAAACGTGTTGATAATAACAAAGATAGCGATGATGATGATGATGATGACCAATTTGAAAGAAATCCATTGAGTGAATTATTTTATCTTGACGGCGTTACTGAAAGCTCCCCCTGATACTGCTGTCGCCATTTAGTGACAGGCTCCTAGGGTGGCTGGATGGCTCCCACTCAAGCCTTCCGTGGCATCAGGACAGTTTTTATTTTGTTTGGATATGTGTTAAAATACATAGGACAATTATTAATACATGTTACAGTACAACCTGTCCATTTTTTCTGACGTATCAAAGCTTCAACTTTTCCTTCAAGATATTAGTTTGGTCTACAAATCGATGTTTTTCTTGGTTTATTGCTGAGTATAGTGTATGTGCCTCTATATCTCTAGAAGGTTCGTGTACTTATCTATCGGTGTCTTACGGTCTAGTGTAGTGTTGTTTTTAGCTACTGAGTTCACAGATCGGTACATGTTTCTACCAAACTTCACAGGACTTCCTTGATGGCTTTTTTGTGAGAGGGCTCAGGGGCAGAATATCTCATTTCAAGTTGCCAGTCCACTTGATTAAGATGTCTTTTTAGGTTCTAGCAGGACTCATTGGAGACCAGCGCGCCCACACACACACACACACACACACACACACACACACACACACACACACACACACACACACACACACACACATCATTAGATACACAGTGTTTTATCGATCACAGGTACAATTACCTGAAATGTGCTATAAAAACATGTATCAAATAACGCTTCATTATTATCAAGATTCCTCTTTTCTCTCCTCCGGCGAAGAAAATTTCAGCTTACTTTTTTTTGTATTCAATTTTGTTAACAATCTTCACACCAGTCAGTGTTCTTTTCATAGAAACAAAAATTCCAGGATAATCCAGAAGTCCTGTCCAAACTCAGGGGGATGGTCACAAATCTCCCTTGATATTCTCCCCTGACTTCAGCTGGGCATTTCTAAGGTTTTCACTGAAAGCACATTCTATGATAAACCCATTTGAGCATACTCATGGTAACTCTTGCATAACACAATTCTGTTTAAAGCGGCTGGTTGGTGCTGCTGTTGACAGAACTTCGCTGTGTAATGTTAGGTTAGGTTACTGCTGTCGAAACACTAAGCATAGACTCAACAGTAACTGCCAAATATATTTTCCGCAAGTTATGTTGATGAGGTGTCAGTATGTCTGGCATTTCTGCGCTTATTTCACATCGGCGGTCGAACACTGTTTGAGATTTCCAGCGGTGCGACAGTCCTGCTCGATACAGAAGTCATATTTTACGTAAAGGGAAAAACGTGAAACTTTGTTGAAATTTATGTCCGTTTACCACCACAACCGCCACCACCGTTACTGCCACCGCCATCACAGCCAGCTCAGAGTTCCCGACATTCTCTTAAGACTCCTGGAAATAAAGAACATTACAGCGGCAAAACTCTATTTTACTGCCCCGTTTGGCCAGAGGGTTTCCCTGCGATATAGGGCGAGCCGATGTGTGACGGGGAGGGGGAGGGGGAGGGAAAGGCGTGGAAGTAAGTGGGTCGTACTCCCTTCCCTCTTCTTTGTTATACGCCTAATTCCTACTTAATGATGTTATAGATAAAGCACATTAAATTACACACACACACACACACACACACACACACACACACACACACACACACACACACACACACACACACACACACACACACACACACACACACAGTTATCCACTCACATGTAATAGGTCTTGAAATTTTGTTTGGTTCGACCGCTGTGTTCAAGAGAGAGAGAGAGAGAGAGAGAGAGAGAGAGAGAGAGAGAGAGAGAGAGAGAGTCATCGGCATCTCAGTCCCATGGTACTTGACTCTCAGTGGGTATCTCCGCGATATTCAGTTTTCAGAGTGGTAGGGCGTGGTGGTCCCGGCCCTTTGCTGTGGAAAGCCTTGTTTCATGACCACCAATGTCAACCACTGCAACAACAGTAATCAGTAATCAGGTTGTTAGTGCTGAGTCATTAGGGAGCTTTAAAAGATTAGACAAATTATTGATGGAGATGGCAAGTGGAAATAGGTAGGTGTGTGTGTCATACCGGGGCTACCACTTGTAGGCCTAATGGCTTCTTGCAGCTTCCCCTATTGTCTAATGTTCTTATGTGCTTAATAATGGCACCGCTTTCAAGATTACCGCCATTTATACAACGGTCACCACATTCATTAGTCCCACTACAATTACACTCAACATGGCCATAAGTACCCGCCGCAACTACCACCACCACCATAACAACTACTACTAATTGCGTTACTAATACTACTCTTGCTCCTACTGCCACTACGCTACACCAACTACTTCTACTACTCTTTCTGCTGCTGCTAGTACTACTACTACTAATACATCAGCAGCAGCAGCAAGGTTATCACCACGAAAATAGATCTCATTACCTCAATGACTATCACCACCACCACCACCACCACCACCACCACCACCACAAAACAATTACACTGTCCAGGAGCAGCATAATAACCACCATTCCGCCACTCCAACCAGCCCCAGCTTGCCGCTACCTGTGATCCTCCCTCTCCGCCAGCTACTCCTGCACCAACAGATTTTCCGGGTTTGGTCTTAATATGCGGCGTGATTGCCACTTGCAGTCTCATTACGTCTCTAACACCCGCTTGCTGCTTCCCTGTCCTCGCCTGCGCTTCTCTTTCTAAGCTTCCTTTCTGTCTCTAAAAGTGTTATAGGACACGTGGGCTTCAGTATGTGTTATTTGACTTTTGTTCTCATTTTTTTTTTTTTTTTCCTCCTGCAAATAGTAGGTGATTTTGCGTGTAGGAAATTTCGTTTTCCTCAACTAGAATAAGTTCAGGAGAGAGGAAGAGTGTAATAATAATACGTACATGCACACACACACTATTAAGTTGATGTTTAATTTTAATATATTTATCTTTTGTTCTTTCGTTTGTGTTTCCACCTGCTAGTCTCTCTCTCTCTCTCCTCTCTCATCTCTCTCTCTCTCTCTCTCTCTCATCTCCTCTCTCTCCTCTCTCTCTCTCTCTCTCTCCTTTTCACAACTAACTGAGTCGTTGGTAGGCCATAAAACGCTGTCTCCCTCCTTCCTTCCCCTTAACACTGGGGCAGGTGAAAGGGCGGCCAGCTAATTGAAGTATTGTGTTTTGCTGGGAGCTGAGGTGAGCGTGGGTCTTCCTCTTAACTTGCTTTGCCTCAGGTGGGAGGATGTTAGGTTTTAGTTTCTCTTTAATGTTTTTTTTTTGTTTTTCGTTTTTGTATGTGTGTTCTTGTCTTGAATGTTATATTTGAGTTTATTTTTCCTTTTGGTTTTATCGTTTTTTTTTTTGTCACATTATCTCTCTCTCTCTCTCTCTCTCTCTCTCTCTCTCTCTCCTCTCTCTCTCTCTCTCTCTCTCTCTCTCTCTCTCTCTCTCCTCTCTCTCTCTCTCTCTCTCTCTCTCTCCATTTCTGCGGGATCCTCTTTCTCGTTTATTCTTCCTAAACATCAATTTTTCCCTGACCTGTGACCTGTGTTTTTAGTGTCCACGTGTTGCTCTTCCCCTCTTCAGATATTGATGAGTTCGTGTTTTCGTTTTCCCTCAGTCTCGAATCATAAACTGATCATGCAGTGCTTGTTTAATCATATATCATTTTAGGGTGTTTTTTTTTTCTTCCTTCTGTAAGTAAAGTTTCATATATTTAGGAATTTCTAAAAATATCTATGCATTTCTTTTGTCACCTGTTATAATGTGTGTCGCAAACGTTTTGACCTCCAAATGTAACAAAAAATACCAACAACAACAATTCCTTTAGTAACAACAACAACAACAACAACAACAGCAGCTATTACTGCCACTACTACTACTACTACTACTAGTACTACTACTACCACCACCTCTACTGGTAGTACTACAACCACCACTACTACTACTACTACTACTACTACTACTACTACTACTACTACTACTATTACTACTACTACTACTACTACTACTACTACTACTACTACTACCACCACCTCTACTGGTAGTACCACAACCACCACCACTACTACTACTACTACTACTACTACTACTACTACTACTACTACTACTACTACTACTACTACTACTACTACTCCTACCACCACCACTATATCATAAACAACAACAACACACACGCAGAGATGGCCGTGCAGCCTCCACCGCTAGCCAAACAAGTCCTCGGGAACAGTCCATGACTTATGGCTTATGGTGGTGGCTGGCAGTGAAGAGACGCTGGCTGGCCGGGGCTCGCCGTCCTTCCATTACCTAATCGCCGCCGCAAAGGAGCAGAAAGCCAGTCATCTTCACTAAAGTTTATGAAAATCACTCGCCTGTGTATTCCTGCCTAGGTATTCCAGTAACTTAAGGGGCAGTGCGAGGTGAGTCTGGTCTTACGTTGTTCCACGTATTTCTGTTGACCATTCTGACCGATAGGTAATGAGTGTTTTTATTAGAGACAACGACCAAGGCCAAACAAAATGGGTAAAAGAAAGGCTACCTAACAGAGACAAACGCTCAATGTCGTAGTCAAGAAGTATCAGCAATAGAAAAATCGAAAAAAAGACCACTTTAATTAGGTAATTTCTTTATTTCAGTAATCTCATGTTATTTTATTGGTCTAAAAACTGAAACTATAAGCGCTGAAAAGTTTAAACTCCTTGGGCCCACTTTTTTTTTTTTTTTTTACTTATCTTCAGTAATTACACCAAGCCTGCGCTACAAAACTGTATTAAGGTTGAGGAAAAGCCTGAGAGTTAATCAGCGTGGAAGTAATTTATACCATCCGTGGTGGGAATGACGTGACTGACTTTAGATATTACTGCACCACATAAGAACATAAGAACATAAGAAATAAGGGAAGCTGCAAGAAGCGAGCAGGCTTACACGTGGCAGTTCCCTGTATGAAACACACCTACCTATTTCCATCTGCTATCCCCATCCATAAACTTATCTAATCTTCTCTTAAAGCTCTCTAGTGTCCTAGCACTAACTACATGATTACTGAGTCCGTTCCACTCATCTACCACTCTATTTGAGAACCAATTTTTTCCTATCTCCTTCCTAAACCTAAATTTTTCAAGCTTGAACCCTTTATTTCTTGTTCTACCCTGGTTGCTGATCCTAAGAATTTTGCTTACATCTCCCTTGTTATAACCCTTATACCACTTAAAGACTTCTATCAGGTCCCCTCTTAACCTACGTCTCTCTAAAGAATGTAAATTTAACAGCTTCAACCTCGCCTCGTAAGGAATACTCCTCATCCCCTGTATCCTTTTAGTCATTCTCCTCTTTACTGATTCTAATAGACCCATATCTTTCCTGTAATGTGGGGACCAGAACTGCACAGCGTAGTCTAGATGAGGTCTGACCAGCGCCAAGTATAACTTTAATATTACTTCCGGCCTTCTACTTTTAACACTCCTAAAAATGAATCCTAGTACCCTATTTGCCTTGTTTCTGGCTTCTATGCATTGTTTCCCTAGACGGAGTTCAGAGCTAACTATAACTCCTAAATCTTTCTCGTACCCTGTACCTACCAGAGTTTGGGTGTTTAATGTGTACCTATTGTGTGGGTTTCCTCTACCTACGCTAAGCACTTTGCATTTATTGATATTAAATTGCATTTGCCATCTATCCGTCCATTCATTCATTCTATCTAAGTCTACCTGCAAGGCGATGGCATCCGATTCTGACCTAATTAATCTACCTATCTTTGTGTCATCCGCAAATTTACTAACATCACTGCTAATTCCACTATCCAAGTTATTGATATATATTAGAAATAACAATGGCCCTAATACTGATCCCTGTGGCACCCCACTAATTACATGACCCCACTCGGATTTCGAGCCGTTTATTACCACTCTTTGTCGCCTGTCGCTAAGCCATGACCTTATCCAGCCTATCACCCTCCCATCTATCCCGTGTGCCCTAACCTTTCTCAGGAGCCTTTGATGGGGTACCTTGTCAAATGCTTTACTAAAGTCCAGATATAAGATATCATAACTATCACCATTATCTACTGCCTCGTACACCTTACTGTAAAAACTTAACAAGTTTGTCAGGCAAGACTTCCCCTTCGTGAAGCCATGCTGTGACTGATTGATCAAGTTATGTTTGTCTAAATGTTCCCTAATGTTCCTCGCTATTATTGACTCTAACATTTTACCTACAACTGAAGTTAAGCTGACAGGTCTATAATTAGACGCTAAAGTTTTATCTCCTTTCTTAAAGATGGGTACTACATTAGCCTGCCTCCACATTACTGGTACCTCACCCGACTCCAGTGCACTGGCCAAGGGGAACAAAAATCCAATAAAAAAAAAAAAAAAGAAAAAGCCCACTGAGATGTCAGTCCCAGAACAGGGTCAGAAGCGGTAGTCAAAAATTGAAGTGTAAGTGTCTTGAAACCTCTCTCGATGGAAATCAAGTCATAGGAAGGTGGAAATACAGAAGTAGGCAGGGAGTTCCAGGGTTTACCAGAGAAGCCTTTCTTCTGCAAGATTCCAATCAAAGGTAGAGGGAAATATTGCAACATACAGGGAGGTCTTCCACTCAGTTCCACTTGGGTCTCGGAGGTCACTTTTGGCGCACCTGATAACGGGTTGTGTGTATCTTGAGTGCATTATTTTTAGGGGGGGATTCCATTACCATCTGCTTCTCCTCGCTCGACTCTTCAGATCGATTTCTCAGTGTTTGAAAAGAAATGTTACACACGGAAACGAAATAAATAAATAGATAAATAAATAGATAAAATAGGTAACGAACTCAATACGAATAGAATGTGAAATTACTCGGTTCTCAGTAACACAGCAGTAAATATGATTACGAAAATTAAAGAAGGAGCGTGAGTGTAATAGGAAGGAATATATAATCTTCGTCAATAAAAAAATAAAAGAAAAAAGAAACCGTTAATATTACCGCAAAACAAGGCAAGGAAGGAATAATGAAATAGAGTGAAGAATAAATAAAGATTAAATTATTTATGAAAAAAAATCAAACTCCCTAAAAGAACCAATAAGAAGAGAAATTTGATAGAAAAGCTAAAACGCCTTTCCAAGAAAGAATAAAGAAATAAAGAATTAGGTAAGATTAATCTCTCTCTCTCTCTCTCTCTCTCTCTCTCTCTCTCCTCTCTCTCTCTCTCTCTCTCTCTCTGTATATATATATATATATATATATATATATATATATATATATATATATATATATATATATATAATATATATATATATATATATATATATATATATATATATATATATATATATATATATATATATATATATATATATAATCAGAAACCTTAAAAATAAGAAAGATCTTACAAAGGAAGAATGAAAAAAATAAAGAAGAGCGAAAAATTAATAATGGTAAAATTATTTATTAAAAAGAAAAAAAAAGACTCAGAAACCTTCTAGAAAAAAAACAATAAGAAAAGATTATTGACGGAAGAGCTAAAAGATCTTGTCATGAAAAAAGAAAATAAATAAAATGAAGACGAACAAGAGATCAAGTAAGATAAAATTACTTAAAATAAATATTTAAATAATAAATAAAAGCAGAACCATCCTGAATGATCCTTTCT